>NC_141045.1:14532500-14615000 GCF_052040795.2 Danio rerio | reverse complement strand
TGAATCATGCTGTGATAAGTAAATGTGTGGGTTTGTTGTAGCAGTGCTTGGGTGGGGATATAAGTATGTACTGCAAATCTCCTGGGAGAAGAGTTTCCAGTAAAAAAAGAACACACAAATTTGTGCCTTCTCCCTGAAGTGTAAGAATCACGTATAATACAGAGCTGTCACTTGTAGTCTAATTGGACAGCCTTTCGTCCTAAGCCTCCAGGCTTTACTCAGTATCCCTGTCTCACAATTTCTTACTCCTTTCTTGTCTCCTTGGTCCCTTCCTTCCTGTCTGCCCTTCACTCTTTCAGTCTTCTCCTGTATCCAATTTCTTATCTCTTCGTCTCTCTCCTTGTGTGTCCCTTTCTATGTCCCTCTATGTGATTGCTCATTCTCTCTCTCCCTCCCTCCCTCCATCACACTCTCATCTGTTGGTATGGCTCAGGCTGCATCATCCAAGAGGACACGTGTTCTCTGTTTATTACAGAGCAAAAGGAGGGAGGGGGAGAGTAAGCGAAGGAGGGAGGGTGGAACAGAGGTAGAGAGATTCACACAGCATAGCCCTCACAGGGTATACAGCATCGCTCTGAAACGCACTCACGAGCAAACAAAAAGCGAGGCTAAACGCATCAAAATATTTTAACGACAACAGGAACACAGTCCTTCAGCAAAGGTAAGAAAGATCTCCTTCATTACGATCATTGCTGTAGGGAGTTGCAAATGAGTATGATAATTCACGGGAACTCCAAGACATCTGTTGTTAGGTTAAGTTGACTACTTGGTGGATTCATTACAAGGGAGATGAAGATGAGACAAATGGAAAGAGCACATCTAAAAGTGCCCCAATACGGAGCCTTGAGGCACTCCTCCTCAAGAGAACCATTGGAGTACCTGCTGAGAGTATTACAGGGCTTGTGTCATAAGCGACGCTTCATAGTTCCAGCCTCTGCATTGGCGTGAATGGAAGGTCGACAGGTTAAATTTATTAACTCCGCAAAATTACTGCGTCAGTCAGGGAGGCTTTGCCAAAAACAGCAAGCTAGTCGCAGTCCATCCAGACCACCCCTTAAATCCAGGGTAAGTCTACTAACAGGTGTCCTTTTTCCTTCATTGAAGCATGCTATTTCTGCTGTGGTGCTGAGATGTATTTGGGTCTGTGTCATTGCAGATAAACACAGCTTTTGTTTTTTCTAATCTCAATAACACTTCACAGAATATCTGACGCCGTTGTACCTGGTTTGGTGCCAGCTTGCATTGGAGGCCAGAAGGGCCGTGGAACTTTCCAGGGTGGATGAATTATGATTTATCACAAGTCTTGACAGTTTCATTTGTAAATGGGTGATGAAAGATGTTGTTAGCACATGAATTATGATGGGAATATTTGTGTTGAGTTTAAAATGAAACAGTGGTGATTTCATGGTATAGCTAATGGCCACTGCCACACCGTCATTTAATTGACAACATTAAAAGGGCTAAAAATACAGATTTTGTCTGTGTAACACAAAGGATTGTGGACTTTCAAGCAGATTTTTAAAAATGAATAATGCATGAGATGATTTCTACTGCATTGACGAATGATAATATGTGGCATGTTTTGGAAAGCAAGCATCTGAAGAGTGGATTTCTTTAGGCAAAATGTACTCTTGTAAAAGGAAAGACAGCACTACTGATGCAATGTAATGTAAGGTTATGATGATTATTATTATTTTTTGCTCTTCCTTGCAAGGCAACAACAAGATGCCCCCATTTCGGCATTACATAACAATGCAACAGACGCCTTGGAAACTTTTCTGCCTCACTCTTACAGAACCCATACCTCCTGGAAGACTTCCCTGTTAGAACTGTTGTACTTTTCCTTTACTGAGCATGGAAAAAGAATTTTATTTAATAACCTGCATGTTAGCTTTATTCTAATTGAAACCCTCCTGGCTTGAGATTTATACAAAGAATGTCATTTATTTAGGATTTTGAAAGTTGCCTGGAACGCTTTCATAAAACATATCCTTGTGAGAAGCATGCCCTGGGACAAGTGTGCATTTTCATGTACAAAAAACTAACCTCAGGGGGGCTTCCTGAATATTTATCTGAATACCTTATATTGTGTATAGCTGAATTACAAATCGATCTTGTTTTGTACTGATAGATGGGGCCTGGATTGTTCTGGAACTTCCCATCCAAGGCTAGCTGCACGGTTCCACAGAGCCTGCTGCAGACAATGTACGTACAGTAGTTCCGCCTGTAACCGAGGTTGTCGCATTTATTTTTCGTTTTTAGCATCCATTGCTTCATTTTTTTGTTTGTCCCTTTGCTTGTGAATTCCATGGCCTGTTGCTGTGTCTGATTACATAATGACCACACCTTGATTCGTTGACCAATCGATGGCCAGTGGCCTACCAAGATTATGTGTCAATAACCATCAAACCCTAGACCATTACTCATAATTCATTGACCAATAGCTGTTGATTGTTCCAGCTTTGAGTCTTTGCCCAATCTGTCCATGGTTCAGGTTTATGTCCAAGTTGGTTTCATGTTAAAAGATCATTTTTTAATTAAGTCCACGATATGTGTCAATTGATGTCCTTGATATTGAGATTACTGTATGAAGTGTTGAGTGTCTTTTAGTCATTTGTTGCTTGAATTGCATGCTATTCGATCATCAAAGAAAAATTGACATATTGGCTTCAGACCTGATATAATGTGTTCTGTTTTGGTGCAAAAAAAGAGTACTAACTTGTTGAATTGTCTTCAGTAGTCCTTGATGTTCAGTGCTCCCTGTGTACCTAAGCTACATGACATTAATTTCACTCTAAAGAACTACAATGAATGAAAAATCTCCATGAATAATTTGACTGCACACAACTGAAGACAGGCATTTTGACTTTGATTGCACTCTATTCTGAACTAAATAGGTATGCAGCTGTGATAAATGCCCAGGACGGGGCGAAATATTACTTTGTGAAAGCTTTTACATGCAGGCCATTTATCAAAATGGAACCATTAATCTCTAATGGAAACCACACCTAACATCCATGAATTGGTTTCCTACTGATTCAAATAGTAGAAATATGCTTTAAGGAGAGGTAGAGGCAGTTACTGCACTTTTGGCCGAAGTAAAACAGCCTTATTGAGGACCACATACCAATTCACCTTCTGTCAGCCTGGCTTGCTGCAGGCATTTCATGACAAAAGGCAGTGTGAGGGTTTGGAAACGATTGTGGATGGTGGTACAATGCTATCAGGGTGTCTTTGAGAGCTAGATAGCCATAACTGGCCCCTCAGATGTTACCCTGGAATCCCACAGGAGGTGTGAAGTGAGCTTACTGAAGGTTTGAGATTTCAGTGATGTTTTGTTGTTGTTTTGTGAGCTCCACAGCTGCTTTTTATTTAGTATGAGGGTTGTGAGCTTTTTTTTTATAAGCCACTTGAGTTTTGTTTTTCTGCTGATACTTAAAAGTTCATCTTCCATCATCTTCTACAGTTTATATAATGATTCCTCATAAGAAATTTGGACCCTTGTCAAATGTACACATTAGAGAAACAAGAAATTCATTCATTGAATAAAAGGAGAATGCTAGATGCTAGCTTAGCAAAGAGACCAAGTTAGTTTTAGAAGGCTTAAAATGTGGATACTGTATTTTCCTTGATATTTTTCATTTTTTCAAAGCAACAAGTGCTTTTTAAAAACTAAACTCTTCTTCCATAATTCGAAAATAATATAATTAATTTTTTATTTCCTGGTATATTAGGTTCTGCCAACATGTGGGTGGTACTCGACACTCTCTCTACACCTTAAGGAGCCATGTTGTTTCTATTTACCTCAATAATGCGTTAGCATCCAAAAGGCTAATTAAAACTTTAAATACTTGTATAACCTAATAGCGATGCCAAGGACATTGCATTCCTAGCTTCTTGACGATTAAATAAGACCTTCACCTGTTTTGCATTCAGAATTCTGTCTGACATTGATTTAGTTGTAACAGTCTGATGTGACGGGCATAAATGCACATTGTCCTAACCCAGATTCCAGGTATTGACTGGGATTCTGTATATCAGGTCAGACCTTGGAGCAGATCTATTGATTTGGTGTCTGACAAAATAGTCTTCCAATGGTCTTTCCATTGTCATATTCTCTCATGCAGTTTTTTGTCACTGGGCAGAGTCATATGCTTGCCCTAGCTGATGTCATCCGTTTAACCTCACTTGAGGTCATATGACCTCTGTCTAGTTCAATAATCAGAGACCACATTACAGTATCTCTGTGATCGCAAACTTTTCTATCCTAGTGTTGCAGTATGGACAAGAAGTGATGCCATCAAAATGAATTAAAAAAAGGAAAGATAAAGGTTATCCAACTCCCAGAAGATTGCTGGGGCGTCTACTGGCATTGCTAAAGGTTACCATGGCAACACCAAATGGGTACAGAACCCACAAAAATAAATCTCTATGAACAAGATGGGTTACAGTTTGATATTTAACATACATTGATTTAATAGATCTTAACACTGCATTTGTCTGTATATTATAATGTAAATTAAGAGTTACATTAACAATTCAGTCAGGTTTTAGTCAGTAATTAAAGGCATAATTCTCCCAAAAATGAAAATGTTCTCACTAATTACTCTCCCTCAGTTGGTTTCAAACCATTGAGTTTCTTTATTCTGGGAAATATTTTGAACAAAGCTAAAAACCTGTAACTACTGATTTGCAGAATAAGAAGAACAAATACTATTGAAGTCAATAGTTACATCTTTATTCAAAATAACTTTTTATTTTTAGATAAAACAATTAAAATATGTTTGGAACAAGTAAAAGGTGAGTAAATGATGACAGAATTTTTAGTTTTGGGTTAACTATACCGTTTATTGGAGCATGGTAAATTTGTATTAATAATGAACATGTCTCATACAAACAAAAGTCCTAATGTACTTTGGCGTGTAACTCTGTCTTTGGTACCTCCAATTGTGCAGTGTGTTGTGTCGAGGTGTATTATTACTTTTATAAACAACTTTACAGTTCTCTCCTGGTGGAGTAAAGGACTGAAAAACGGGACCTAATCTACTGACCAGAATATCATATTGCAACTTGGCGGTGGGCTGTGTTGATTTGGGTTAGTTGACAACCACGTGGAGAAAACACTTCGTAACACACCTTGGTCACCACATGGCAGTGCTAGTTATGTGAAGGCACTTGGAAAACTCCACACATTCTCTTTAGAGTAAAATGTAGCTCATTTATAGTATAGTGAAACAGTGTGTTAACGATTATAATAATGATCTGAGAAAGGTCGGTGCATGTGGGGGAGACGAGATGGATCAACGGAGAGATCGTGACAGAGAGGAAGGGAGAGAGAGGCCAATTGAGTGTATTGTGGTGATGTCTAGACCTCGTTATAATCACCTCATGGGAGGTGTTATGCAACCAAAATAATCATTCCCTGCAGGGCTCTGAATCATTCTATCCGTTCACATCCGAGGGTTTGATTTACACTGCCCATGATTCCAGATTCATGCAGCTCTTGGCACTGACAGGAAATAACAATGGACGGACATTTCTGTTGACTCTGAGTGTTCTGAATTAAGCACAGTCGTTGTTCGACTCTTCTGAGAGAATGAAATATCAAAGCGTTCTGTCAGGTAAAGATAGTGGGAAAATCTGCACTATTTGATTAAGTTATTCTTCGCCATGTTCCAGGGTCAACGTAATTTGTTAATCCTGGAACATCATTTCTGTTCGAAAATGTGATCCAAACCAAATTTCTAACTGTAAATTATTCCTAACATAAGAGAGTACTGTAGGTTAATAATGATGTAGAATCACATAGCCATGTGAAGAACACACTTGTGTTTTTAATAATGGCAAGAAGGCTACTAAAGTATGCTAATGACCATTGATTGCGCCACTAGCATTATTTCCATCAAGTCTGTAAATGTAGACTTTCTTCATAATCTTTGTCTTCATACAGTATGCATGTGTTTGATGACCAAATAAGTTAGCGCAATACTGGAGGTGTTTGTTAGCTTAGCACTGTGTTATTGAAATATCAGTTGACACTGATGGAGCTCCCATGAGCCGACTACACCGGCTACACAGCTGGAGTTTAATAAGTACCATA
Organism: Danio rerio; assembly: GCF_052040795.2. Taxonomy (NCBI): domain Eukaryota; kingdom Metazoa; phylum Chordata; class Actinopteri; order Cypriniformes; family Danionidae; genus Danio; species Danio rerio. The sequence goes on along the minus strand of NC_141045.1, from coordinate 14,608,900 downwards.
ATGGAAAAGTACATTCTCATCCATCACCAGATACCTTGAGACAAGCTGTGAGCTAGTGTTGCATGTTCTTGGTGACTGACAGTTTTTCGAGCATTTTTTTTGTCATATGGAGTCTAGCCACCCAACAACATTCAAGCCATGTTCATGATGCCACTCCATTTTAAGTCCACAGAATCCCATAACCATATGTATTGTTTGAAACCAGATTATTAGCCCTGTTGACAATGCAAGTAAAATCAAATTTTGATGGTTGCTGGCTTTGCATGGGCTGTGTCTTAATCCACTCCTTAGTTCAAAATGAAGTGTGCTAGCCAGATAGCTACCCATAATTTTCTCAGTGAGCATAAGCTAGTACATTTCCCTACTGATGATGATGTCTTCGAGAGTCTTTCAAGGCATCACATTAGGGATGTTGCTGATATGCATGATGTCATAATCAGGTTTTGCATTATGGAGTCGTTAGTGTCCTAATGCTTATTGAATAAAGGTCCTTGATAGTGGTCGAATTTGTATTCAGGGATTAATGATTCTTTCCTCTTTTGAGAACTAGGGAGAGGAAGGAGACGCAGCCATGGATACTAGATGGTCCAAGCTAATGTTGTCGATCTGGTCACCACCAGTTTAACTTGGGCTCAAAACACACCTTAACTGGTTGGCCAGCTTTATTACCTTAAAGACTCCTTGAAAGTGTGGTTAACAAGTGCAGTTTTCTCTTGAGTTTAGCTTGCGAAATTCTGACATACGGGGCTGTGATAAGGGGCATGATAAAACAAGATGATTAGACATCGATAAAGCTAGCGATTGCTCCATATTTAAATTTTTTGTACATAGAGGTCATGTTTTCATCTTCTATTGATCTTATGCAATAACACAATGCGATTCCGCAGGTCACTAAACTTGAACTTTTGAACACAGCAACAAACTTGGCACTCAAGCTTAAGTTTACAGCGTGCTGCATTCGCATGCAGATGAATGGAAGTCTATGGGGAAAAAAGTGCAGTGTTACCACAGCTTAAGACACTTGCATTCAATAGAGCTAGTGACGTTACTATGAGGGGGTGGGGTTAGGGGCAGGGTTAGGTGTGTGTACACATTTAAAAACATTGCATGCAGTCTCAGCTTGCATGTGCATCAGATCCTTCTGGTAAATAAACGATTGAATGGTAAATTGAAAATAGATTTTATATTAAATCCAAAAACTGCACTTGTTAAGGTTAAGGTCATGTTTACCATTGTTTCAATGGGTGAAATGCAGCCATTTCAAAATAAAATCTGAGCGTGATTTCCCCACACAGATTTTATTCATGTCCAAGTTGGTCTCTTGAATTCAATATTCAGAGCAACAAAAACTGCTTGGTTTGAAAGTAAGTTTGGTGTGAGCTGTGCTTTATAGGTTGCTACTCTATTGACAAGATAATCTTCCTTAAAGGCACAATATGTAAGTTTTTTTTTTTCATTAAAATATCCAAATACTTCTAGAACAGTGGCATTTTTCTGACTTATGCTTTGTTAGCCTGTTACTTCAAGTGTGCTACTGTTTTTCTTACTCACTTTCTCCAGCAGGGGTGCCCAATCCTGTTCCTGGAGATCTACCTTCTTGCAAAGTTTAGCTGAAACCTTGATCAAACACACCTGCCTGTAATTACCAAGTGCACTTTCAGATCTTAAGCTGCATCTGAAATCGCCTACTTCCATACTATATAGTGCGCTAAAAACAGTATGTGATCCAAGAAGTATATGTCCGAATTCATAAAATTTGAAAAACAGTATGTGAGAAGTACGCGGATGACCTGCTACTTCCGACGAGATTCTGAAGTTCTCATCGGATGCATGCTACGCTCTCCCATGATGGTCTGCTGGAGAATTCATGAATGAGAGTGAAGGGATGCAACTGACGCGGGTAGGTCACTTGATGGTGACAAAATAGCGAATGTAATACGTCCAAGTTCCATTCTTACTACTAATATTCATACTGTACAGAACATACTTTTAGTAATGGCCGAGTAGTGCATCTAAATTCAAATGAAGTACCTACTGAGTAGTAGGCGATTTCGAATGCAGCCTTGGTTTAGTTGTGTTTCAACACGGTTGGAGCTGAACTCTTCAGGAAGTTATCTCCAGAAAACAGGATTGTGCACCCCATGGGCCACAGGTTTCTTTAAAAAATCTTCTCTTGTGTTTGATGGAATAGAAACTCATAAGTTTTTGATCCACTTGAGGGGAGAGTAAATGCTAATTTTTTGGGTGAACATTCCCATTTAAGACCTCAGATATTTTCTTATCGAAATTAAAATGTATGTTTCATTCTTCAGGAAAAGATCTTAAAATACCCAACGCCTATACATTTTTTAAATTTTTTTAAATTAAAAAAAACATTAAAAATGAACACCAAAGAAACTCAGAATTTGAGTCAGAATTACTACATAGTGCTACACTATACAATGTAGATGTTTTCAAAGCTATAATTGTATATGGGCTCTTTAAGCTGGTATCATTTGATTTTTAATACTATTTTCTTCCAACAGCAACTGAACAGGTTTGAGCAATAGTGGAGTGAGTTATATTACAATATTGAAGTAGCGAGACTTGATTGGATTTTGGTTTGCTGTCGAATGTCCTCGTTAATCTCAGGTGTGTATGTTTCCATGGTGATTGCAGGTTGCTCTCCAGGATGGCTGGCATGAAGGATCAGCAGTTCACTGAAGAGAAACCGCTACTGCCAGATTCCAGGGGACAGGAAACAGAGATGGTAAGTATATGTGTGTGTGTGTGTGCACATGGCTAAATATAGTAGGCTGGTTAAAAATGTCCTCCAGATTTTAGGCAAGAGAACAAAAACGTGTGTGTGTGTGTGTGTGCATTGCGAAGGATTTATGCTCACCAATACCACCTTTCATCTTAATCCACGCATCTACAACGAGCTAATTTGAAATGAAAAGCATGACGTGTCTTTAATGCCAGCAAAAATATATGTTTTGAAAAAAATATTAGTTCAAATTTGGGACCCTGGGCAACAAAGGATGTTCTACCTTCTTTATAAGTGGTCGGAAATTCATGAAAGAGCTGAATAGTAATAGACATTTGAGTGATAGCATGACATCCATTCAATAATGATGCAATCTACTGTAATCCTTATCCCTCATCTAATTAAATCAATGTCGACAACCAAACAATTAAATTGGGTTCCTATGATCACTGAAAAAACTAGGGATTAACCTGATATTTTCCAGTTCTGTAATTGTATTAATAATTGGTAGCATTTTACAGAAAAATTAGCATATTTTCGCATTAAAAGTGCAGCAGGTGATTGTCTTCAGAAACATTTGGGTTGTGCTGGTTAAAATTTCTTCACATTCCAATAGTAATGATTAAAGTAAATGATCTAAATGTATTTTTATATTCTGGGTCAGGCATACAACTAAAAAATGGCAGACAATTCACGTAATTCTGATAAAGTAGCCAGAACTGTCTGTCAACATATGTAGATTTGTACATCTGCACAGCCTGTTTATGCAAATCTGCAGTTTGCACGCACACACGCGTTGCGTTCACCTGCTTACAAGAGAGCAGTAAAAACAAATGCTGAATTAACTTGCTAAAATCCTGAATCAATATTAGAATTACTTTTGCACAAGGAAGGATGACACCATGGCTGAAGTGTTTCTTTTAGACAGGTATTGTTATGTTTTAAAACTATTTTAGTCACCCAAAGCTGATGTAGATTGTGTTGTTACTAATGGGTTATATGCACAGAAGTGTTGTTTAGCCACTAAAATCTTCCGGTAAAAGATTGATGTGACTATTTTAAATTTTATAAGGGACCTTTTACAACATTGATAATGTAGATTTTATTAAGTTTAACAACAAAACATAAGTAAATAGCGCTATTTAATCTAGCCTGCTTTACTGAGCTGAAGTTGGTTTTATAGTCACATTACATTGGTTCATTTTTGAACAATAACCTTTGATGCGCTCCCTTAATTGTTTAGCATGCTACTTTGAAGAGTCAGTCTGACTCTGTAAGTATGGTTTAATACGTGTAATTCCTTCACGCCTCCAGCCACTTAGCATACAGTAGTCGCTTTAGGACAAAATGAGTGTTACACAACTGAAAACATGCAAGATATATTATAGTATTTCGTTCAGAACTGTAGTATTATAAAGGACTATAAAGTTTTCTAACTGGCGAATGATATTATCTAGTGGGTTGTCGACTGTCATCTTTAATGTGCGTGTTCGGGAATTCATATGGCATGGCAGGGGAGGGACTGTGTTTTAAAGACATTGTGCTAACGAATAGCATTTAGGCAGATCAACTACTGCACCTTTAACTACTACATTAGCTGACATGAAGTTGTACTTTTAAATCTATTGATGTTTATTTTAGTTAATAAATATGACACTAATCTTTTTTTGTGCAAATTAACAATGCCTTTACTAATGTTAATTTATATGATGTTTTAATGTAAAATGTATTAAATTATGTAAAAATAAACATTAATCAGCATCAGTGTTGGGCAGGTTACATCAAAATTGTAAATTATTTCTAATTACTAGGCTCACACGAAATCTGTGGTCGCAGAAACCTGCAGATTTCTGCCAATTTTTTAGCCCATCTAGTTTTTTATTTACTTGTGTAAATGTGTATAAAATGAATAAATTTATTCATTTTAAATTTATTTTGGTAATATTATTAACTAATATGGAAATGTTTAGTTGATTTATTTGCAATACAGCTTGTAAATGACTTTTTTCAAGCTCTTGAAAATGCTGTCTTTTTAGTAAATATATTATGCGAGAAACTTGCGTTGTTTACCAAATAAGTGGATCTAATTGGATTTGCATTGTAAACATTTAATAAAAATTAAAAAGGTATATTATTATTGTGTTTCATATATTACATATTTAGCCACAATACTCCCCAAATCAGCAAAATCCACAGATTTATTTATTTATTTTTAACAAAATTCTCTGCAGAAATAGCAAACAATGTCTGCCGATTCAGATTACAAATTATTTCATCCAATAAGTATCTTATTTTATTATAATGTAACCTATTAATTATTTTAAACTAATTTAAACTAAAGACAATTTCTAGAATTAATAGTGCTAGCTAGTTTTTTTTCCATGCTGATAAACTTCCGGTGAAAGGCAAATGTGACTTTTTTTCCATTTTATGCAGTTCCTTTTATAGCTATGTTATTGTAATTAAATTAAAATACAATCAGTTTAATAAACTTTGGCATTTATTTAGTAATTTAGTTGCTCAAGCATAAAATGAGAAAAGCGCCGCTTACTCGCACGTGCCTGTCAGAATCGGCAGGCTAGTGCAGAAGCTACATTGATTATACTGGAGTAAAATAAATGCTCATATTATAAAGACATGCCGGGAAAAAATGTAATTTAATGCAGTGCTTCTTGTACAATTTGAGACCCACTTTATATCGGATATCACTCAGCCAGTGGAGATCGCTGATTTTGAAAGAAAACCTTAAAGGCACCGATTTTGCTATGGCATAGAGTTAGCCACAGTAGCGCTTAACCCAAGTAACTGACAAATTAAAAGTCCTTTAGCATACTTCCACATATACCCTATTCTTTACATTTGAGAATGGGACCTTTAATTTTATTATAATTGAATGGACACTTAAAAATTTATCAAAACAAAAAGTTTCCAAAAATAATGACACCGTATATAATACATATCATATATTGGCATGCATTTACCTTTGATTGTGCAGTTGTCGGATAAATAAAACCTTTACTTGAAAAATTAAGCTAAAATGCAAAATACAGTATCTGAAAAACAAACCAGATATATTCTTTTGAATTTATAGCTTATATTGTGGTTAATTAATTTCTCATTTTTTTTTCTTAAGCATATCAAGGTTACCTTAATAAATGATAAATGTTCTTTAGTTGAAAAATATAATTATTCTGTAAAATATATATTACTCTTCTTCTTTGAATTTATTTATATAAGTCTATTATTATAAGTAAGTAATAAGTATATTATAAGGCAAGTATATTATAAGTAACTGTAAATAAGTTACATAAAATTGAAAAGTACTCCCTTTCCAACACTGATCAACATTTATAAAATATCAAATTTTTTTATTGTTGATTCATGTTAATTGGTTACTCATCAGAGTAAGTTTTATAAGACTCTGAACATAGAAGTATGAAAAAATATCTTATATATATATAAGCCAATCACAAATGTTTAAAAAGTCATGGCAATTCATGTCAAAGCTTGTTGTATGGATATTGTGTCTGCTGCTTATTTTCCCACATCTCACATTCATCACAGTTATTTTGTTCTTCAGCTTCTCACCTGTGCCACCAAAGCATTGTGTCCTCCAGTCCTCTAGAGGGCTCTGTCTGCTGTAGTGTGCTGTAACTAGTGTTTGTGTCTATGTGTGACGTGGCAGGCTAAAGGACAGTCTGTGCACGTGCTGCCCTCTGCTACGCCTCCCCCCCCCACGGCTCGCCCCCCAAAACGCTGGCATGCCATCGCCCAACACTGGCTCGGCCTGACGCGCCGTCGGACCAGCGGGTACTTCCCGGTAGGCTGATTACCGCACAGACCACGCCCACCCTTCCTTTTAAGGGAAACTCTTTCTCTTTTTTTTTTTTTTTTTTGCCAAGTTGTTTTTTAAACTTTGGTGCAAGTGTGTTAAAAATAATTCCCTCTAACCAGGATTCATTTAGGGAAAGTGCGATTTGTTGTGATATAAGTTGTTTACATTCTTACACACTGGTAATTAGCATTAGCATCACTTTAACCATTAGTCAAAGTAACCATTTAATTTTAACCATTAACCAGATACTCTACTTGCACTACATTTTTAGGCTAGTAATGGTACTTTTACCTAAGTATGATTTTTCTGTCCTCTTTCCACCACTGGCTGTGCTGCTGATACGGCAGCAATAAATTCACTTGTTGATAATAAAGGAAAATAGCCACAATTTTATCAGCTACCTTAAAATAACTCAACAGTGTTTCTGTCAGTTTAATCGCTTGTTCTGTACTGAATGCGTGTCACTGAAGCACACTAACACCCGTCACTCACTCAGAGATCGCACCGACATAAGATTCAGATCATACAGGAATAGCCTGAGCTAAGTTTTAAATGTAATAAACACGTTTCATATTTGAATCATGTTAACGTGTCCTTACATGCAAGCTACAAATAATGACTTCAACAAAGTATATACAAAAATGAAATTTATTCAGGGAAAAAAAAACTAAAAAAATCAAACAAAACACATTAATTTCCTCGGGCTGTTACCCAAAAATGAAAATGAACCCACTATTTACTCTCTTCACCTGTTTCAAACCTGTTTGAGTTATTATTCTTTCTGTTTAGCACAGACAAAGGTATTTTGAAGAAAATGTGTGTATATATATATATATATATATATATATATATATATATATATATATATATATATATATATATATATATATATATATATATACAGTTGAAGTTAGAATTATTAGCTCCCCTGTTTATTTTTTCTCCAATTTCTGTTTAACGGAAATACGATTTTTTCCACACATTTTTAAATATAATAGTTTTAATAACTAATTTCTAATAATGATTTATTTTATCTTTGCCATTTTGACAGTAAATAATATTTTACTGGATGTTTTTCAAGACACTTCTATACAGCTTAAAGTGACATTTAAAGGTTTAACTAGGTTTATTCGGGTTAGCTAGGCAGGTTAGTAACGTTAATAACGTGGCAAGTTATTGTATAACGATGGTTTGTTCTGTAGACTATTGAGAAAAATATATAGCTTAAAGGGCCATGAAACCCCCTCATTTCAGCAGGGTGTTTTCACACCTCTACTTTGGAAAAAGTCAGAAAAGTGGGCGTGTCCAGCTCTGTTTAGGGGGGAGTGCCGGAGGAACTAAAGTGGGATGGTGTGGGAGTGTCTATTTGGGCACGCACGAGTTTCAGAGTCAAAATACACAGACAGGAGAAAGTGATGGTGTTTAACCTACATGGACATCTGTAGTCGAATTATTTGCCAAATTATTAAATGGTGGACTTTAACTGCAGTTTGGCTCTTTCATTCAGGGAAATCATTCATGCCCCTCACGACAAACGAGATATTTGATTCAAGGATCTGCTCTAAGCGTGTATTTTTCATGCAATGTTTGATACCGCACGGCGAATGAGAGAAAAAAAACCTCAGCATTTCCCGGAAACTTAGATGCACACGGCAGGTAGCGTCAGAAAGCCGTGTGTGTTATTCTGGTCACTAAATGTGGTAAAAACCCTACACGAGGTAAAAGTTTGGTTGTGATGCTAAGGTGTTTACACTCTGTGACTCGGTGCAATAGTTAACTTAGTTCGATACGAGCAAACTGAATAAACAAAGAGCACTGGTCGCTCACTTACCAAATATGTAGAGACAGGACAATCACCAGCAACTAGAGCCGCGTTTTTATGAAGAGAATACTACAAGCGAATCCAGATCTCAGCGTTTGCAGATGAGAACAGCTCTCAGGTAAACAATAATCCTCCTTAGACACATAAGTTATTGTTGTCCCGCGTCGTGTACACTGTTAATCCACACGTGACTCCAGCTGAGCTCTCACAGAGAGAAAATGAAAACAAAACTTAACGGCAGCAAACTATAAAAGCAACACTTCACGCTTGTTTTGCCAACACAACGTGGCGTCTCTGTCCTGAAAACACTGTGACACTAATGAATATTAATGAAGTTGCACAATAGAGCGCGCTGATTGGTTTGAACCAAGCCTTACTCATGCATTAATGCATCACACTGTAAGACGTAATAAGACTCACTCTGGCACAGACGTCCAGTCTGCACGCTGGAATACACGCTATTATGTCATGACCGTGACGCAGCTTCAAAAATTCGTTTCAAACCGGAAGTACGAATTTGCTTGAAATAACGCAAAAACAACCAATTTACACTTTTTAATGAAATATAGGTGTCCTAATAGTGTTTATAGCAGTGTGGGACACATATACGACTGTCAACAGCTCAAAAAATGTGTTTTGGTGTTTCGTGACCCTTTAAAGGGGCTAATAATTTTGACCTTAAACTGGATTTTAAATAATTTAAAAACTGCTTTTATTCTAGCCGAAATAAAACAAATAAGACTTTCTACAGAAGAAAAAAATATTATCAGAAACACTGAAAATTTCCTTGCTCTGTTACATATAATTTGGGAAATATTTAAAAAAGAAAATAAAATTCATGGGGGGACTAATAAATCTTACCAACTGTATGTATGTATGTATGTATGTATGTATATATATATATATATATATATATATGTATGTATATATAGCATATTGGAATGTATTTAGCTGCAAAAAATAACCTAAAACAATGTTTACTTAGACATATTTTATTTTTTGATTATTTAAAAAATAATTAAATAACTTTAAAAGGTTAAAATGATCAATTTGGTTGTTTAAAAATGACTATATAGCCTATAACAAATGCCATTATATCTTTTTTACTTCGTAAATGTATGTATCTGTTTTTTTTAAATAAATAATGTAATTTCTATTTGAACTACTTAAATTTATATCTGGTCTACCAACAATTGAACAGCTACCATGAATTTAGAAATTTTGCAAGCCCTGATAAATGCAGACATCGGCAAGAAACAGGTTTGTGACAAAATCATATTATTAATATTAGTATTGTTTTTTTACTTTAAGTAAAACCAGTGAAGAATGTAAACATGACTTAAGAAAACCCAATGAATTCTGATATTTACAGATTCATTCAAGTTGTTTTTGTTTTGGTCAACTTGACTTTAATAGCTGTCTGAATCCATTCATTGTGTTAACATGGAATCTAAACACATTTGGATAAAATATGGATCGCTGGGTTACATAAAAAATGTAATCCAGCATTTGGATTTGTCCATATTTTTACACAAATTTGGGTTGAAACAACCCTGTATTGTTTAGATTGGGGCATTCACTATATAGTGAAAGTGTGAACAAGTGAGTGATTTAGGACAAAACATGTGCAATGTGCTTACAGTAAATGTGTAAATATGATAATATGTTAGCAATGCTAATGTTTAAAATTCAGTTTTCTGTCTTCTTTTAGCATTGTGCCAACCCCTAAACCATTACTATGGCAACTATGTAGATATGCTGGATTTTGACTATACTGTAACTTAAAGTGTCAATGAATGGGATGGGGTTTGAAAGCACATCAGATTTATGTGCATTGTGTACAAAGCTTCATATAATGTAATGTCATGTCATGTCATGTAACTTCAAGGTTTCAATTCCACAATAGCACATTGTTGTTTACCAATAAGTCTGCCCCCTTCTGCCATTCTGTGGTACTGCAGTAGAGTTTTAATCCTGAAAAGGAGTGACACCTGCTGGTCCGACACTAAAACTGCTCTTGCTTTTCTGCTTTCAACAGCTCAAACTGCATGCACTAATCTTTCTATGAGTTTATTCCAGCTTCTGCACAAGAATCACATGATGAGTGATACTTGCTTTTCCGAAACTGATGCTTTTTTTTGTTTGTTTTCTTAGTCTAAAATAGATGGTGCTAACTCATCTTTCCTTGCTTTTCAGAAGATTGATAAGGATTTTAATAATATTCCTTTGGTGTCTCTAGTGGTGCAATTGTCTGGCAAGGAGATGTTCAAGCTGTTCTTTTACGGCGTTTTTGTATCCATTTCACATTTTCCTTAGCATGTTGTGTTCTTAACAGTGTCTTTTTCTTACTAATCCTAATTTTTGACTAGCTCAGACTTTTAAAATGCTTACCATTATACATCATTGTATAATGGAGTTAACAGGCCCTGATATCAGCAGTGAAGCAAGCTCAGCTTGCACATTTTATCATTCCACAAATAGCTGCTGATTTGAAGCCAACTAAGCCGCCCACATACTAACAAGCCATGTCTAGTGGAACAACAATGAGGGGTGTAAAGCACTTGAATAATTACACTTCATTATTATACTTAGCATTATTTTGGAGCATTTTGTATTCTGTATTCTGTTTGAAAGGAAAACCTGTGTGTTTTCTTCTTCGGAATTCTGATGAAAAATGATACTTCTTGCTTAAAAATCATTTAGATCTTTAAGTTAATAGATCACTAGTCATAATTCTAGATTCTATTCTTCACATTTTGGATGCTCTTCGAGTTAATACTTGGTTTTCTTTTTTGGCTTTGAAATTTTGCATGTACAGTTGAAGTCAGAATTATTAGCCATCCAGTATATTTTTCCTCAATTTATTAAAAATTTGGAAAACACATTTCTAAACATAATAGTTTTAATAACTCATTTCTAATAACTGATTTCCTTTATCTTTGCCATGATGACAAAACATAATATTTTTTCAAGACACTTGACTTCTATACAGCTTAATGTGACATTTAAAGGCTTAACTACACAGCAAAATCCTCTGAGTAAAATGTACTCAGTTCAGTGAGTATTTGGTCCCTCTTTAAATAAGGGCAAGCAGGTTGGTAAAAAGTAAAGCTGCTGTTTGTTGAAATGCTTAATAATCCTTTGCTGAGATTTTGAGGGATTCAGTGTATTATATTTCAGCTGATTTCATCTGGGCTGTGACTAAAGTCAGTTGTAGTTTAGTGTTTCTGCTTAATAACAGCAGGTGTTCATCATCAGTGCTCAATCATCCCTCAGCTTAATCTTTGTCTCATTAACTTAAGTAACTTGAACTCAATTTAGAGAGGGACCAAATACTATCTAAACTGAGCAAATTTTGCTTACAGAATTTTGCTGTGCATGTTAATTAGGTCAAGTTAGGACAATTAGGCAAGTCATTGATGGTTTGTTCTGTAGATAATAATAAAAAAAAATGCTTAAGGAGACTAATAATATTGACCTTAAAATGTTTTTTAAAATTTTTAAAACTGCTTTTATACTAGTCAAAATCAAACAAATAAATGTTTCTCCAGAAACAAAAAAATATTATCAGACATACTGTGAAACTTTCCTTCCTATGTTAAACATCATTTGGGAAATATTTGAAAAAGTGAAAGGTTTAACTTCAGCTTTAGACTTCAACAGTACATGTGGAAACAAGCCAGAATTGAAAACATAAATTTGGACTTAAAATTCAGATGCAATATCTGTGTTTTACATTTAAGCACCAAACCTCTGTAGTTTTTACACCCCAGACAAGTAACCGTTTCCATCACAGAAACTCTATCCTCTTTGGCGGGACCTGGCAGAGTGTTGCTCCAATTCTTACTTATTTGATCCTGATAGCATATTTAAAACAAATGCACTTTGGCTTTGATGAACTTGACCTTTTGTGTTCCTGCAGGAAAACTGCGAGACCTTCGTAGCCACTGGAGACTGGAAGGTACAGTGATTTTTTCCATGTGCATATTTGACGACAGATATTATACATTCAAGCCTGTGTCTTTGAGGGATTTTGAGTCAAAATGTCAGATTTAAAATGCCACACGTTAGATCTTTTTGCCATTTAATGATTGCGTTGTCTGCCTTATTAGAGAGAAAAGACGAATGTGCTTACAATTATAGTTAATGAAAGCCTGAGAGAGACAATGAAAACACTCCAGCAAGGCTGTGACCTCCCAAGTACACATTCAACCAATATCCACTTCAAAGCAGTGACAGAAACCTGTGTAAATAAAAAAGAATTCGTTAAACACTTATGACTTTATTCTACACATTAAACTAATTCAGGATCTTAATGTTTTCATACTTAGTTAAAATCATTTCGTAGTAAAATATATATATTTACACACACACACACACACACACACACACACACACACACACACACACACACACACACACACACACACACACACACACACACACACACACACACACACACACTATATTATAAACTGATAAACTTCTTTATATTTGAACTGTAGCAACTATACACACACACACACACACACGTGTATATATATATATATATATATATATATATATATATATATATATATATATATATATATATATATATATATATATATATATAAATATGTATATATATATATATATATATATATATATATATATATATATATATATATATATATATATATATATATATATATATATATATAATGTATTATTAACAGTTAATTTGTTTGTATAACCATATTTGTTGCAACTATAATTACCACAAATTACCAGTACTTTATGGTTTATAAACACTATAACAATATTAGAAAAATATATTACTTAATTTAAAATACTATAGTATTTAATGTGGGAAATCATTAATAAAACAGTTATTAGAAAATTAAGCAAATAAGTACTATCAAATTGCTGGAGTAAAATATTAATATAGTGTTTTACATTTATTAAATGTAAAAACATTTGAACATTTAAGGATGTATTATAGCCTATACATATTAACTTGCTATAAATTCCTTCATTTTAATGAATCTATTGTATAAATTAAATCTATCCAAATTAGAGTATATATATCTCTGAAAAATGTTTCAGCAAGGCCAGAAATTGAATATCTGCTTTATTGTCTCTGTCAGATAAAGGATGACTGATATAAAACTGTTCAGTCAATTATTTTGAATGGTGATCGGAAACAACGTCCCCCATTCGTAGTCACGATTACCATGTTTGTAAAATAGTATACATTATTGTTTATTGTGAACAATATTTATTAACAGTATTTATAAAAATATAATGATGACGATGTCCGAAAACATGTTATTAATATTAACATCCGTCATTAACCATATATGGTTTGCCTAGATTGTGTGTTGAATTGTGTGTGCCTGAAACATGTGTGGGTCTGCGGGTCTGCAGCTGAATATTATTGGGTTCACCCTTGTGTATTACTCCGCCCACATACAGCAACAAGCAGAGGACTCTCTACAGTTTGACAAATATTGCAGCTGTTGGGCAACATAATGTTCTTTTGAGGCTTTTTTTAGTCGAGAATGTAGTTGTTTAGATTGCAACTATGCAGTTCATTTATATGGATAGTGCCTCTTTTAAAACATTTATAATTTCCGAGAGACAGCGCATCTGCAGCCATTAGGCTGCCTTTGAGCAAATATGGTTGATGTTCATCCACAAGATGGCGACAGAGACCGCATAATAAGCCCTAAGAGAAAATTAGCATAATTTCAAACTACAGCTGATCAAATCATTATTAAACAGGTAAATGACTTTCTAAGTTAATCTCTTTCTTTTGTATGTTGTAGTACTGTATTAATATAATAGTAATATTGTGATTTCTCGATTGCAACAGAGAAATGCTGGGATATATCTCTGTAGACTGATGACATTTCAGTTTATATCATATATTAAACATAACGCTAGAGAATCATTCAATATTAGCTCTAAAGTGTTGTTAGTAAATGAGCAATGGTTTCTGCTTTTCTGACTTCAGCTGCAGATGAATGGTGGAAGAAAGTAGTTCCTCTTACAAAAGGGTTTTTAAACTCTGTGTTTGATTTTCTTTTTTTTAATTCCCCGATGATGCCGTTAAACTGTTGTATAAAGGCAATATCACATGAGTAGCAGTGCAATGTGGCTGTATATTAGCACTAGTGGGACTCAAGTTGACTTTACTTAAAAATAATGTAAGTAAACCCATTGTAACTGTTAAGCTGATTTAACGTAATGTTCATAATCATGCAAATTGTACTAATTTAAAAAAATAAATAAAGGCAGCTAATCACTTTTTACAGTGTAATATGCTGTAATATCATCCAGATTTTTGAGTTTCACAAAGTTACAGAACTCAAATTGCAGTTGAAATCAAACTACTGAGGTAAAAGTTGAGGTACTAAAAATTTTGTCACCTCGGTTTTGTGTCTGTCTCGCTGTTTGCATCATCTCTTCACACCTCTGACAGAAATAGGACTAAATCACAGAGAGAGAAAATTGAATAAAACAGTGAGAAATCCGACTGGCAAAGGTGGTTGGAGATGATGGGATTTGTAAGCTGCACGCTCATCAAGTGAGATGCTTTTAATTGTGATGGAGAGCAGATAATTAAATCGGTGCTTGCTAGCAAAATACGGTTACCTAATCTCTCTCTTTTACACACACACACACACACACACATACACACACACACACACACACACACACACACACACACACACACACACACACACACACACACACACACACACACACACACACAGACATAACAAGAACGAAAAAAGAAAGAAATTACACATTATAAATGAAGTAGTTCTGGTTCCGCAATAGAGTCAGCAGATTTACTAAAATAGGAATATATTTTTGTAAAAACCCAGAATACTTTGGCGTACACACAAATCACTGTAACTACATTAAGATATATATCTAAAATTATAAGATAACCAATTTAAAAGTGTAATCATTGTAAACCTGCAACCAGTAGAATTTAATAATTTGTTCTAAACTACAGATAAAAACTAATTAAAAATGGTATTTTTTAAAGAATTTGACAAAAAATGATTAAAAGCCTGTTCATACCAAGGACAATAAAATACTTTTAATGAAAAAAATATGTGTAATTTTATATATATGACAAGTTATTGCATATTAGACCAGATGATCCCAAACTTTTCAGCGACCCCTAAAATTGCAATGAAAGTGATTCGCAACCCCCAATATCCTCTCCGGTGGTTTAAATATACAAACCTTACACGCAATAGGGCACACACACCAACAAGCCCAAGTCTATTCTTCATTTAATTTTTGAGAACACCACTCTGTGATCATCCACCATGTTCAGTTGTGGCTTGTATTTATTTTTAATCTACGTGAGTGCCGTGAAGGTGTCAGAAAGTTTAACTTTGTCCCATTAAAATAAACCTGCTGCATTTGACCCTATTGCTGTGTCTTTAATCTAACATAATGACCCCAGGGGTCGCAATCCAATGGAGGAAAAAAATTAGCTTGTTTTTTTAAATCTAACTACAAACTACTATTTTTATCTTCTGTGGGTTATGGATAAAATATAGTCATTCTAATAGTTGAATCAAATTAACAAGATGTTTGGAAATCACAAAGCTACCTTCCATTATCCCGTGACCTCTTGAGGGGACCCGACCCCCACTTTAGACACCACTGTATTTGACTGTGACTGTGACACCAGGCTTTTAACTATTTTCTCAAAATGCAATATTTAATGTGAAATTTCTTGTATACTTCATCATTTCAAATGATACTATGGTTCAACACAAGTCATTCATGTTGTCCTAGCACAAATTTATTAAGTTAACTTAACACTTTTAACTAATTTATGTGGGTTGAACATAAAAAAATTAAGTTGTCCCAATGAAATCTCAATAAATGTGTTGTTTCAGCTCATTTTAAATAAGTAGTTTGAAACCATGTTTTTTTTTTTTGAGTATGTGAGGAGATACAGTACATCTAAAAAAGTACTTTTTTGATCAAATATGATCATATTTCTGTAAAATAATAGCTAAAATTTGAAATTGGTTTGCAAAACACCAAGAATACAAACTAGTTTGCTGTTATTATTATTTGTTTTTATTTAAATTAATGTAATTGGGTTAAGTGGCTTACGCTATATGATAGTGGATCTATGAAAATTTGTTGCATTTTGTATTTGATTTTATATAAATATAAAGTTTATTAGTACATTTTAAGATTTTGTTGAACCAAAAAATTGCTTTACAATAAAATAAACTATTTAATACTATCAAGCATTGTTTTGTGCACTACATATGAGTAATATGTCACAACAATATATATGTTTTATGTTAATTATATATATATATATATATATATATATATATATATATATATATATATATATATATATAAATATATATATATATATATATATATATATATATATATATATATATATATATATATATATATATATATATATATATATGTATATATATATATATATATGGGTGTGGCTGTATATTAGCACTAGTGGGACTATATTATATATATATATATATATATATATATATATATATATATATATATATATATATATATATATATATATATATATATATATATATATATATATAATAACTATATTATATTATATTATATGGGACTATATTATATATATATAATAACTTTATATAAGTATAACTTAAATCACTCTTGTGCACTACATATGAGTAATATGTCACAACAATATATGTTTTTATGTTAATTATATATATATATATATATATATATATATATATATATATATATATATATATATATATATATATATATATATAAATAACTTTATATAAGTATAACTTATTGAATTAACTTATGTTTCTAGCTTAATTTTTGGAGTTAAATAAATTGTTTTAAAGTAAATTTATTGTATTTTAAGTTTAAATCAACCCAGGCTCATTGGAAATACATGCTTAGTTTCACTACATGGTACATGGTATGTTTTACTACAGGTTTCAAATGATAAATCCACCAGAGGGCGCTGTCTACATTTGTGTGAATCTGAAATGTTATGTTTTGATATACTTTCCAATAAACGTCCTTCTTGTACATATTCATGAGAAGGTGGGCCTTGTCATACAAATCACCTATCAAATCACTGACCTAAACCCATCAAATATATGTTTTCAACAGCAAACAAAAGACTAAAGTGCACTGCGACCGCAATTTTACCTTGTTTCACATAGAGTTTTGCATCACAAGTATGCGCTAACTGATTATGCCAGAGAAGTGGTTCATGTGGAGAAAGATTGGTGATGTATTAAATTAAAAACAAAGACACTATTGAATTGTTTTGTTGTATTTATTTGATGTTGCACATAAAAATAATCCTTTAATCATCAATATTACCTTCGTGTGAATATCATTAATGAGAAAATAAACAAAGATTGTTGACGTTATATATCCCGTAGCATTCATTTTGCCTCAAAATGGCAGTCAAATGTATTTTTAAGTATGATTTTGCAGTTTCTAATGAGCCTGTGTTGCTTAAAATAACTCATGTAGGCCAAGACAGAATTTGTGTACATTTTTGTTATTTCTGCACAGAATTTTGTGCTGTATTATTTTGGGAATACAGTAACTTAAAACATAGAACAAACGCAAAAATTTTTTAATTATAGTTCACAATGCAAAGTGCACTTGTTTAGTAAACAAAACTAGTCATATACACTGTAAAAAAAACATTGGGTTTCACACATTTTCTTTACGTCTCAACACAGTAGTTTTTAAAAATGTAGTTGGATTGAACATAAAACTTTTAAGATATCAAAAAAAAAGCCTTAAGAATTTCATTGTTTCAACTCTAGTACAGTAGTTTAGTAAGTAGTTTGAACAAGCAACAAAAGTCATTTTTTCAGTGTATAATCTATCTACTAAAAAAGACAGAATTATATACTTAAGACATAAATATTACATTACAAACTTGATTGGAAAAATCATATAAACATTTGCATATTTGTTAATTATATTACTGCAATGACAATTATTATAAAATAGCTCTTATTTAAAATACCTCTTATGTCCAGTGTTGGGTTTATATTTATGATTAATTAATGTAGCACAGTTGTCCTGCGAGACACGATATTTCGTTTCTCTGTATGTCCACGCATGTAGCGGAATAAAAATAAAGCTTGACTTGACTTGAAAACCGAATACATATATTTACACACATTTACATTAGAAAATAAATAAACTCCAAGATGGGTTAAAATTTTTTTTGCAGAAATCTACAGATATCTGTGCTCGCAGATTTTGCCTAATATATCATCACCTTGGAATTGTAAGGTTCTATCTGCGTTCTGAATGATATAGAGATATTGAGCTTCAAAGTTTTTGCACTCTATATAGCAAACAACATGCGTGTTGATTTGCGTGTTGAAACAGTTCTCTTTCATACATTAACATGACAGAGACCCTAAATGTACTCTACATGTAAATTATCAAAGTTCTCTTACATTTGCAAACTAAGTAAATAAACCACGATACATGCAGATAGAACCTTCTAATTATAATAAGTAATTTTCCACTTGGAATTATAAGGGTTCTGTCTGGCAGATCATTTATTGAAGCATTACTTTTTAAGAAATACAATCAAAAAATATTGAATTTGGTGTTGTAACAATATGTTGATGCTTGAGAAAGCAAAAAATTAGCTTTCTATAACATTTATTTCATGTTTTAGGATGAATTTTTTTCGTGTTCAAATTAATCATACTATACTAAGTATTTTGTCCAGTGCAGATATTAATTTTATCAGATTAATATGTTAATATTTATTACATTTTATGCTTTATATAAACTATTAAATTATTTTTATTGGATTATTTGCCCTATGAATTAAATAAAGTATTTGTCATTCGTGGCTTAATATCCAATTTAAAGACTTTAAAAGAAAAAAGACAATGAGCAAATGAGTTTAATAAACACTGAAAAATATTTCACTGACTATATACTGTATGCACAAATAAAAATATTTTACATTTAATATAACTTTTAATATAATTTTTAATACTTTTTTCTTTTTCAACCATGTAAAATGCATTAAAAAATGCTGATTGGCTAACAGAAAGAACCTTATAGAGCCAAGCTAGAGTTCAACTTAGTAAAATAACCGTTATTGTTTTTTAAATAAAAAGTCTTAAAATGTAAACAACTTATAAAAAAATCACACAATAAGTTGTCATTTAATAAGAATATGTGAATAACTCAATAAAAAAAAAAGTCAGATAAAACCTTATAATTCTAAGGTGACGATATGTGTAATGTGAAGTAGAGGCTGACAACAGGAAGTGCGGATCCAAATGCAGGTTTATGATGCAGAGCAGGGCCGTGCAGAGACCATCCAAAGGGCATGTGCAGGAGAAATTTTTTGAAGAGCGGGGGGGGGGGGGGTAGGGGGGGGGTGGTGGGGGGGGGTTGTTGTTGTTGTTGCGCGCGTTCTGAAGAGCGGGGGGGGGGGGGGGGGGGATTGTTGTTGCGCGCGTTCTGAAGAGCGGTGTTGTCGCGCGCGCCTACTGAAGGGCGGGACCGAGGGTGTGCCGCGTCGCGGGGGCACTTTTGATCATTTTGGAAGGGCACTTTCTATCCAAGACTAAAAAGGGCATGTGCACTGCACAGGTTGAGCCCTATGTGTGCACGTGCCTGATGCAGAGAATGGTCAGGCAAGCAACAGTCAACACAGGAGCAAACAGGTGTATACGGGCAATTCCCAAGTCGTGGTCATATAACAGATGGATGGCCAAAAGGCAGGCAGCAGACAGGGTAAAACAAACAAAACAAAGCAAGATTCAAAAACATGGAAGGCAAGGAAAGCATGTTGTAATGTTCACAAACGGTACAAACAAGACTCAGCAACTTCTGTGAGTTTGTGAGCTGACTTTATGGTCCATGGAATCAGTTCTGCTGTGTGAGTCTTATCAATGGAGACCTAGAGCAGGTGTGTGTGTGCAGTGCATGACTGGGTCTTGTAGTCCATATAATGGCGGATTTAGATTTCTAAGTGGTCTGCATGGGCTAGATCGCTGGTGCTTGTAACAGTAAGTCATTAATATAATTCATTTTTAAAAATTTAAGCCAGCCATGTAATTATTTACAGTTTGGTACTGAATAAAACATTACTTAGGCAAAATTCAAGTTAACGTTAGTTAATGAAAATACAGTTGTTCATTGTGAATTCATGTTAACTCACGGTGCATTAACTAATGTTAACAAGCACGAGTTTGGATGTTAATAATGCATTAGTAAATGTTCAATTATGATTAATAAATGCTGTACAAGTGTTGTTCATGATTAGTTCATGTTATTAAATGCATTAACTAATGAACCTTATTGTAAAGTGTTACCTTATTCAGAAACAATACCAAACCCAAAAAAGTGATAATGAGCTCTAAATAAAAACCTGTTCATGTGCATACTATGTAACAAGTATGGCGCGTTCTATTTTGACAACAACAGTGCAAAAGCATTTACACCTGTGCATGACACTTGCAATAGAGAAGGGAAGAGTTTGTGCGTTTAAGTGAGACTGCAAAAGCAAAGTCAGGCACACGAGGATTAATCTTTCACATCCACAAAGAAAAGCCAGCACATCCAGTTGTAATAGACAAAACTGTGCGGATTTCAAATTCAGAGGCTGTATAATATAGAATATAGCTCATGTAAACACATCCATGCCTCAAAAGTGGGCCACGAGCCTCGAGTGCTTTATCACGTGCTCCTGTGGAAGCGCACACACACAAACACTGTCACAAAGCAAGCCACATTGACAGTAATGCTTAAGGCTTTTTATGAAATCGGAGTTCTTGTCTAGTTTGGTGTGTGTATTGTGTCTTTTTTTATTTAAATGATGAATTACTATATAGAAAAGCATATCATTTTGGAATATAGCGCTCTATTGATGTATTAAATTGCATCAAGAAGTCATATTAAAGGCTGTTTTGTGCATGTGGAGGATGAAAATAGCAAATATGGGGCAAATCCAGATGAAAAACAACAGAGTTAGATTGACACCAAGCTGAGCCACTCACATGCTGGCATTTTGTGCAGTCATCCAATCAGAATGCATGGGGTGGGATGTGAAATGTGTCGGGGGAGGGGACAAGTAGTGCTGCAAAACTGCCCTGACAGGACGAGGAGAGACAAAGAGACGCCGTAGCAACCGCAGCATCTCTTTGCTTTCCTGCATCCGATTGCAATTGTCCAGAGAGGACCTTGTCGTCTCCTTTTCTTCCCTACACTTCTTTAAGCAAGCGTACACAATCTCTAAGCTACCATGCCGGAGTGCTGGGATGGGGTGAGTGGGATATCTATGATTTTAGGATGTAAACACAGGATTCTATTTATTTATTTATTTGTTAATACTAATACATGTGCTATCATGTCATTCTTTATTGTTTAGCCAAATGAATGTATATTTAATTGATTAGCCTTATGCATGCTTGAAATAATTAGCTTGACCTACTGAACTGGTATTGTGCACCAGTTCCATCATTACAGATCTATGCATGTTTATACTTGCCTGATGGCTACTTATTATCATTTATTTCAATTTATCAATCCTAATGGTTATTTAGTAATTATATTGAAATAAAAATAATCATTTAAAATAAAATCTTATTTATTTATTATTTAATAAAAAGCTAAATGTGTACATTTGTATCATAAATGTATAATATAAAACATATATATATATATATATATATATATATATATATATATATATATATATATATATATATATATATATAATTTTTTATATTTAATATAATATAATATAATATGATATAAGATAATATAATAGATATATTCATAAAATAAAATATCAAATAAAAAGCTCCATCTGGTGAAAGCGTGATGCTGATATTGTGTGTTGTGCAGAAATGTCCAGTCATGTATGAGGTGGCCATTTGCACTAACACACTAACACACTGCCACGTGTGGGACGTGCGCACTGATGTACCTCTGCAGTGACCTGGAGTGTGTGTGTTTAGAAATGTGTGTTTGTGCATTGTGAAACTGACACCAAATCTGCGATCTAATCATAAAAATCCTCATCCAAGGACGATTGTGTGACCTTGAGCTTAAAGAAAACGAGCAGCTAAAAAAGAGCAGTACTTCAACTCACGACGCACTGCTTTACTATTGTTTTGTGCATAATATTGTCATATCTAGGTCAGATTTTGTGTTTATCTCGTCAGTGTTTGTTCCATATTGTCTGTCTAGAAAACATGCTTGACATTTTGCAAAACACAGTGACAGCTGCTATGAG
This sequence comes from Danio rerio, assembly GCF_052040795.2. Lineage (NCBI taxonomy): Eukaryota > Metazoa > Chordata > Actinopteri > Cypriniformes > Danionidae > Danio > Danio rerio. Next base: position 14,586,183 of record NC_141045.1, on the reverse strand, counting down.
ATTTAATTTTGACCCGAACACAGAGTTACACAAACAGCTGTCCTTAACTCGCACAAATACACTTGCATCCGGTCTGAGCTTCCACTATTTTTTTATTTTTTATTTTCCACTAACATCAAAACCACACACTGACAGGGGCTTAAAGCCCACAGGAGATTTATTTCCCTGTCTCTCTGTGGATCTGCATTAAGCTCGGGGCTGCCTGCGAGGTGTCTGCGTGGATTTGTGCATAACATTGGAAAGCTAGAGATTCTGAAATAATCCTTATAGGACAAGAAAAAAACACACATCCATCGCTTCTCCACTTGGAGTAAAGTCTGACGGTGAATGTGGGTCAGTTCAGATTAAAATGCCTTTGGAAATGGCAATTAAAAGTGTGTTAAATGACTATGAACAGGAATCGGAGACGCTTAATAAGATATTAATTAGTTGTGTTTTTTTTTTACTCTCGATTAAATACATTTTTTATTGCCCATTAAAAATTTGGCAGCCCTTTTAGTAACTACAATATAAATCAATGTTTTAGTTTGTGTCAAAACATACAGGCTGAAATGAGAATTTCTGGCAGACTGCCTCCTTTTATTTAGTTTGTGTTAAGATACAACTGTTAAGCTGAATTTGTTGCATCTAAACAAGCTAAAACTTGATTTTTAAGTTAGCCCAATATACAATATTTTACTGAGTATAGATTGCCTTTTGAAATTAGAACATGATTGGAACAAATTTTGATTTTATAGTTTGTGTTTGGATACAAAAAATAAAGCATGACTTATTAGATTTCACCACATTTTAGCCTGTATGAAGTGGTAAATTGGGTCAGTCTTCTCACAATGTCAATACGTAGCTAAATATGCCAGATTTTGCCACAATATGGACCACTTGATGACACTGGGATGATATTGGTCCAGTTCACAAGTTTTAGCTACAGAATTTTCAACAACAACAACAACAACAAAAAACCTTTTAAACCCATTTTCAGTCAGTAATTTGCATCTAAATTAGGGTCATATTTAAGCTAAAACTGGAAAATTGGGTCAATCTCGTTTCAATGTCAATATGTACCTCAATATACTAGATTTTGCCAAATATTAGCCACTGGGATGAGATTGGTCCAGTTTAAGTTTTACCTACAAAATTTTCACCAAAAAAAATATTTTAAATTCATTTCAAGTCAGTATGTTGCATCTAAATTACTGTTGTATTTAAGTTACAACTGGAAAATTGGGTCAGTTTCGTCCCAATGTCAAAAAATTAGCTCAATATGCCAGATTCTTCCACAATATTGGCCACTTGATGACACTGGGATGAGATTGGTCTAGTTAATAAGTTTTACCTACAAAATTCCAACTAAAAAAAACATTTTAAACCTATTTTTAACCAAGTATGTTGTATCTAAATTAGGGTATTTAAGCTACAACTTAGATTTGTGTTAGGACAATATGAAATAATTGTGTGGAGCCCTGCAAACAAGCAAGCCAGCCCAGATGAAAAAAAGTAATGGGAAAGTAACTTAATGCATTACTTTCCTCAAAAAGTACCTAAGTACTGAATTTAGTTACTTGAAAAAAATGTAATCCAATGTTACTTTTAAAAGTAACTTCCCACAACATTTTAGATCCATCCTGACAGTTTCTCAGGCTCTTTGCTGAAATTGTTGTTTTTGTGTGTTCAGGAACATGACATTGAAACCCCTTATGGGATGCTGCACGTGGTGATCCGTGGCGCTCCCAAGGGCAACAAGCCAGCTATTCTGACCTACCATGATGTTGGGCTGAACCGTAAGTAAACAAATGTTTCTTTTTTTTCCTTCTTTGAGTGTGTTTGTGTGACAAGTAAACTACACCCACTTCTCTCTGCAATACCCAAAGCAGTATGCCCTGCACGATTTCTGTCTTGTTGCACCATCTGTCTCCAAGCATTGACCTGGAGTTAATTTCCCCATCTCCACATCCAACAAGAGACGCCTGTGTGTGAGTGTTTGCATATGGGCACGTTGAAAAAGCAGCCCTCTGGAAGTGATGTGTGTGTGGGCTTGTGATCAGAGCGGTAATTGGATGCCAGCTGACTGCGGTTTATCAGTTCTGTTAACAGATTACATGCAGCGTGAGACGAGGATGATCTCAGGTGTCAGGTGATCTCAGCGCTGCATATGTCATGGTGCTAAAATTATAAAAAGAAATGCAAACTGTAAATTGGAGTTCAAACCTTAACTTCAGATTATTAGACTGTACCTATATCATTTTACAGTATATATCTGTAGTTTTGTGTGTTTCTTTTATACATAAACACATTAGTGTTGTTTACGAAATTGGAATTTAATAACAATCAGTACTGAAATGTATAAACACTGGAGCTGTGAAGATTAGCTACTCTGTTTATAAGCTGACATTCGAGAGATCCAATGATGAATCGATTGATCTTATCAGCTTTAAAATGCTCTAGTGTCCCTGGATCTTTGGTTAGACTCAGTAAACAGAGGTGAGTTCGGTGAACTGATGACCTATACGACCAATCACGGTCATTTCTGTTGAACACGTAAACACAGTGGCAAATCAGCACTGTTTAAAAATGAACTCAACAGCGCTCAAATGTTAGCTGTTGACGTTTTTAAAATTACAGTACTGATTGGTATCGAATTCCAGTATTGTGACAACCCTAATACAAATAGTATAAACAGTAAATTCACATTTAAAATGAAAATTAATAAATTATGCATTTATTTAGATGCATTCAAATTGCAAATTGCATTCATTGTTTCATGTTCTTAAATTTTATTTTACATTAATAAACTATTGATTATGATTGGCCAGAGGGTGTGCAATAAAATTGTTTGATGCACTGGGGGTCCTATCATACACCCAGCGCAGTGTGGCGCAAGGCGCGGCTCAATAGTCTTTTGGTAGTTTAAGCTTGGCGTAAGAGTCGTTTTGAGGTGTTGCACTGCGCTGTTTAAATAGCAAATGCATTAGCGCTCATTTGTGCGCCCATAGGCGTTCTGGTCTAAAAAGGAAGGCGTTCTGAGGCGGACCGCTGGCGCGTTGCTATTTTGAGAATCTATAATAGATTTTTCATTAGACCAAAACTAACCCGGTCTTAACTCTGGCACAGAGTTGGGCCTCGCTTACGCACTGCTTAAGCTGCACAAGAGAGCAATAGGCAAATATCTTTATATATGAAAAAATGTAAATATTAAAGATATATATATAGTATATAATAAGAATAGATATAGGATATAAATATAAAGGATTAAAATATTACAAAACATATTATTTTCTAGCCTACATTAATATGAAAAACCACTGCTTTTATGTCTTCTTCATCTCGGGAGGCTTTTTCAGTTCATTCATAACAATTTGCTTTTGTATAATGTTATTATTATTAGCATTATTATTTATTATATCCATATTTATATTTTTTTTATTAAGAACAAGCTTAGATTTGCCCACCTGTCTGGTTTTAGACCATATGGGGCAAAGCATGTGTTTTAGGAGATGAGCACATTTTGCTATTACTATTCATTTATTTGTTTGCTGGAAATTAGAACTGAATTTAGAAATAGTTTTGAAACGTATATTTGCGCTTAACAAACAAAATTATTTATTTATAGACTAATTGATGTCTGTACGTAAAGGTTTTCCTATCCAAGAGCGAAAGTGAAAGTGATCCATTATCTCTCATTCTCACGCAGTAGATGCTCTGTTTAACTGTTTTCTGTTAAAAAAACTGTTAACTGTTAACTGTTTGCTTGTGAAATGCTCATTTTTTCCCACTTAGTTTGCGTCCTGTAAATAGCGAATGCGCTCTTGGTGCGACGCAGCTGACTCTTAAAGGGAATGGGAGATGAGATTCTAATTGGTTTATTCTCAAAACACACCTATAACTCATTTAGAAAATAAACTCAACCCTTTTAGACTATGCGCCGCGTTGCAAAGTGGATTTTCCCGTCCTTAAATTAGCAAAAACGCGTCCTGACACGCCCTGAAAGCGTTTGCGTCCTGCGTTTTGCGCTCTGCGCATTGACCGTCAAAATAGAGCCCTGGTAGTTCCGGTCAGTTTTGATCACATTTCAAAATAAATAAGCTTCCCTCAAACATTATTAGTAACCATAGTAACTCAATGATAGTTGCCAATGACTTAATTCCTCTGTGTAATCTCGAGAACACCGTTTGCTTAACAATGAAGCAGATAGAGATAAAACAACTCAAATATGCTTTACATTAGCTAACACATGTTAATATGAGCTATTAGAAATGCTCATGTCATTTTCATACACACATGCTTACACTTCCTTTCAGTTTACCTGTTACTGTTTCAAAGTGGGAACTACTGTAGGAAGTCTAACTGATGACAAGTTGGTCAAACATTGCTCTGTAAGGAACAAAACTATTTTTAATTTGTTCAAAACTTGGCAAATGACTATGGAATAAGTGGGATAATAAATGGAAAAATTAAAGCACCCCGATAAAAATGTTGCAGAAAAATACTAAGTAAAATTTTAATAAATGAATCATAAAAATATGACGTTTAGTTGAAATAATTTTGCAACTTCTTATTTGAATTTGAATGTATTTTTTTCTTTCTGTTCTTAAAGATGACAACACACTTATTTTAAAGAATAAAACTAATAAAATATTTTTTATTATTATTATTAAAACCCAAATATATTTTCTATATTCACTGAGATGAGAGATTGATTTGAGAGATTCAGTTGAGATTTTGAATTGTTGTTTAATCATGTGTAAAAAAAAATCAAACACAGAGTCTCAAAATTCCTTTTGTACGAGGAACTACTTTCTTCCACCATACTTATACATCTGCAACTGACATCAGAACAGCAGAAACCGATGCTTTAAAGAAACGTCACAATAGAGCTAGTTTTTGAACAATTCTGTAGCATAATCTCTAAAGTGATGATAAAATAGTGATTTTGCTGACATTTTAAGATTATAAGGCTGAACGGCATGAAATGCCTTTAGTCTACAGAGATTTCTCTGTTGCAATCGGGAGATCACAATAGTTAACCCCCAAAAAGTTAAAGCAAAGCAAACACTAGCAGATTACTGTGGTATAAATACAGCACTACAGCACACAAAAGAGAGATTGACTTAGAATGTCACTTACTTGTTTTATAATAATTTAATCAGCTGTAAATACGAAAAAATACGAAAAGAAAACGTTGAGTTTTTCTCCCCTAAGGACTAATTATGCAGTCTCTGTCGCCATCTTGGGGCACGACCATCTTTGCTTTGCTTAATATGACAGGCTGATGGCCCGCCGATCTCCAAAATTATAAATTTTAAATTCTTGCCTAAAAAAGCCTCAAAAGAACATTATGTTGTCCAACAGCTGCAATAATAGTCAAACTGTAATGAGTCAACTGACCTGCTGTCACTCTGTGTGGGCGGAGTAATACACAAGAGTGAAAAGGCTGTAAGAGTGCTGTTATTGCAGAATATCACATGGCTATCAGCCAATCAGATTCGAGAACAAGACAGAACTGTTGTATAAATATACACATTCACAAACCGTGTAGCAGCTTATAAATAAATTATGTACAACCTAAAGAGAATGAATGTGTAATTAAGTTCGACCTGCATGTAAAGGAATCTATGGCACGAGAAGAAACATCAGCTCTTTTTCTGGGTCAGCAGAACAAAGGCGAGCGGCTGTTGACCTTGATATTGAATCTTCTCATACCGTTGGTGAGCTGGAATTAAATGACTCGTAACCTTGACCAGAAGCTGCTCTCCTCACTCCTGTCATCCTCCTCTCTTTTTCCTCTTTCCATCTAATCTGTCCATTTCTTATTATCTAGTCCTGAAGCGCAGGGTTGTCTGCAGCTTCTTATTTCTATACAGTGTGGAAGAGAGAGAGAGAGAGAGAGAGAGAGAGAGAGAGAGAGAGAGAGAGAGAGAGAGAGAGAGAGAAAAATATGTAGGTCAGAAAAACATAGGCATCATGCAGTGTTGGGGAGGGTCAGCACTGCGGCACAGAACTCTGACTCGCTGCTGCGGCGGATACATGTTTTAGTATGCATGACCATCCTCGCTCACAAAACATGACTCAGAGAGTGGGGAGAGAGAGAGAGTGACATAGATGACCCAAAGGAGACATTGGCCTATGTAAAAAAAAAAAAAACGCAAAGTGAGCAATAGAGCTGGGAGGGCATGAAAAATGTGGGTCATTTACTACAGGGAAGAAAACTCAAATGTGATTTATGCACTGATGCTGCAATGATTGCTTGGCTCTGCAAGGAAGGTCAATTTAAGAAATGTAATTTTAGATATTAAGTTTTTTTTTGTTTCATGAAATGAAAAGCAAACAATGCATTTCAATGACAATGCACCAAAAATACAAGTGTACAAAAGAGCTCAGATTTAAAATAGTGTTATTCATATATATTATTTATATATTTAACATCAAAATAAATTTATAATATCAGTTTAAGCCTCAAAAAGAGGGAAAACAAAGAAACAATGCATGAAAGTAATTTTTTTTATTTCTTTTATTTTAATGTTCATTTTAAAAACAAGGGAAATATATAAAACATTCTGTTTGATCCCAGTCAAGCTCATATGTTTTTAAAAGGAACCTGTTTCTTAATTTATTAAAGAAACACTCAAAAATAAACTAAAAAAATAAATAAAAAGATCATGATTTACACAGTGTGTAATTACAAACATTATTTTACATTATTTTGTTTATTTTTAGTTACTTTTCATATTTGTTCATTTTATTTTACTTTCTTTTGATTTTATTATTATTATGCTTTTCAAAACCATAGCCTGGTTCCTTCTACTTAAATGTCCTAAAAAAATAAACCCACTTTATTTTGGTTTAAAACAGTAAGGAAGGTCAGATGTAAGTTTCTAAGTTTAAGTAGGAACTTTTAAATATATATATTTTTATTAGTATTTTGATAAAATAAACATAGTTTATATATATAAATGATGATACAAATGATGTTTAACAGAGCAAGGAAATGTTCACAGTATGTCTGATAATATTTATTCTTCTGGAGAAACTCTTATTTGTTTTGTTTCCGCTAGAATAAAAACAGTTTAAGGTCAAAATTATTAGCCCCTTTAAGCAAAAAGTTTTTTCGATAGTCTTCAAGACAAAACATTGTTATACAATAGCTTGCCTAATTACCCTAACCTGCTTAGTTAACCTAATTAACCTAGTTAAGCCTTTAAATATCACTTTAAGCTGTATAGAAGTGTCTTGAAAATGTCAAGTAAAATATCATTTATTATAAATTATTTATTATAACATATTATCTATCCATCTATCCAACTATCTATCTATCTATCTATCTATCTATCTATCTATCTATCTATCTATCTATCTATCTATCTATCTGTCTGTCTGTCTGTCTGTCTGTCTGTCTGTCTGTCTGTCTGTCTGTCTGTCTGTCTGTCTGTCTGTCTGTCTGTCTGTCTGTCTGTCTGTCTGTCTGTCTGTCTGTCTGTCTGTCTGTCTGTCTGTCTGTCTGTCTCTCTTTCTCTCTCTCTCTCCCTCCCTCTCTCTCTCTCTCTCTCTCTCTCTCTCTCTCTCTCTCTCTATATATATATATATATATATATATATATATATATATATATATATACACACACACACACACACACACATACTCATTACGCGTTTTTTTTGTTCGTTTTATTTTATTTGTGATGCCACTTTATGAAATTTGAATGTTTTAAATTAGTTTATTCATTAAATCCATAAAAAGTGACCCAAAAACTGACAGTTCAGTCATTATTTACTGTCTTGTTTTCATTTATTCATTTATTTAATCATTCATAACACTCAGGTTGCCTGGGAGACTTCCAAAATTCCTACTTTCGTACTCCCTGGAATAGGTAACAGCATATGGGTCTGAGTCTCCACAAGAATGAGTCAGTGTTTTGGCCAATCAATTTCTTTTAAAACAGCTTGAAGACCTGCCAAGGCAGCATTTGATGTTGATTATGGAGATGGAATGATCTAAAATGAGGTATTAGCGCTGCTTGAGCAGTCAGCCAGAACACCGAGGTTGTTTTGTTTCTTCATTTCGTGATGCAAAGTAGGCCAGTGATTCTGGCAGGAGAGGAAACGGTTTACAGAACTGCCCTAAATTTGAAGTATTCTTTTATAATCAGTCATGTTATATAATAGATGTTGTTATGAAAGAGGATCCAATGCTTTCTGGGATAATAATGTATTATATATAATTGTTGGAGATGTAAATATAGTATAAATAAATAAACATAGCATAAACACAGTATAGGAAAATGATTTTGTAGCCCACAGTGTATATTTTAATGCCATTTATCTTGCCATTATCTGTACCGACTGATATCATCATTTTACCAAGGCTACAGAACAGTATGATCTGCAGTTTCTCGCTCTCTGTTTGTTCCTGAACAGACAAGCTGTGCTTCAACAGCTTCTTCCAGAACGAAGACATGCTGGAGATCACTAAGCACTTTGTGGTGTGCCATGTAGATGCCCCAGGCCAGCACATTGGAGCCCCCCAGATGCCTCAAGGGTAAGATGAATGCACACACTGACATACACCTATAGGCCTATATGTTATATAAACAATAAAATCCATCACATAATATTTTAATGGTTTACACTACAGATTTCATAAAAACATTACAAACTATCTATTTTTAAACACTAAAAGTAGCACATTTTTAAAAGTTTTTTTGTACTTTCTGATATATATTACACAAATCTGATATGTGTGTGTGTGTGTGTGTATATGTGTGTGTGTGTGTGTGTGTGTGTGTGTGTGTGTGTGTGTGTGTGTGTGTGTGTGTGTGTGTGTGTGTGTGTGTGTGTGTGTGTGTGTGTGTGTGTGTGTGTGTGCGTGTGTGTGCATATATATATATATATATATATATATATATATATATATATATATATATGTGTGTGTGTGTGTGTGTGTGTGTGTGTGTGTGTATGTATACTACACCCATTTGTAACAGCAACTTGTGCTCTAGACCAGCTTTTAACAGCAGATGGCGCTCTAGAATAGTTTTTAATGGCACATGGCATTCTAGTTTAGTTTTTACAAGCAGCTTGTGCTCTAGGCTTGTTATTAACAGCAGATGGAACTTTAGTTTAGTTTTTAACAGCAGTTGGTGCCTTAGTCTAGTTTTTAACAGCAGATGGCACTCTAGATTAGTTTTTAAAAGAAGATGGCACGCTAGATTAGCTACTAACAGCAGATGGCGCTCTAAGTTAGTTTTACCAGCAGATGGCGCTCTAGTTCAGATTTTAAGAATAGCTACACTCGAATGCTCAGGAGGAAGAGTTGCATTCCAGTCATGCAAGTTGGCTTTGATGCCATGCGATCAAAGACATGAACGCTCATTATGAACACTTGTAATTCACTTAAACCTTTCCTAACTTTAATAATTATTTTAGGTTCAAGTGGTATTTGTATGGAATTGCAGTGCAAGCAGAGTATGGCAGTTTGTAAGCCATACAGCGCCTTCTGCTGTTAAGAACTAAGCTCAAAGTCTCAGAATCGATTTTTCAAACAGTTTTACACAGCTCTACTAAACACAAAGTTACCATGAATGTGCCATGAAATATTGTGTGAGGTATATTATTCCCTCATAATCGGAAATAATGTTAGAATCTCCACTAAAGAGAGAGAGAGTCCATTACGAAACAGCAAAGCCATGGTTAATTTGTGGTCACCATGGTTTTATCTACAGAAGCCATGATTTATTTGTAGTAAAATCTTGCTTAATTTCTGAAACAGACAGGATGGTGGATAGATATAAAGAAATATTTGAGCACTAAATGTTGACCAGTTAGATGTCATGAAATATCAATGAATATATAACTGTTTATTTATGTTGTTATTGCTAGATATCAGTATCCCACTATGGATCAGCTAGCTGGGATGCTTCCTAGTGTGGTGCAACACTTTGGGTAAGAGTTGTTTGATTATATTCAAAACAATGAGCTATAATAGTAAACCCATTCCTTAAATGTCCTTATTTAAATTAGTCAACTCTCTCTCTTTTCGTTTTAGCTTCAAAAGCATTGTCGGAATTGGAGTTGGGGCTGGAGCCTACATCCTGGCCAAATTCGCGGTTAGTACATCTCCTCCTTTTACTTTACTATATTAGTTTATATTATTAATTATTTACATTTAATGCAATTCTGCATGTCTACTCGCAGCTGATTTTCCCTGATCTTGTGGAGGGTCTGGTTCTGCTAAACATTGATCCCAATGGAAAAGGATGGATCGACTGGGCTGCCACTAAACTGTCAGGACTCACCAGTACTTTACCAGACACCGTACTGACCCATCTTTTCAGCCAGGTACAATACTAGCCTACATTGCTTTTTTTTTTTTTTAAATAAAGTCAATTTAAAGGTGGTTGGGATGAAAAGTAAAAGATGTGTTATGTATCTACAGAAGACACACACGTAAAAAGTCTTTCACTTTAATTATGATTTATATAACAAAAATTTTAGTTATTCATATTTAGATTTAAAAGACTCTTTTAATGAATTAAAAAATTAAAGGGTATTCATCACTCTCCCTCAAATGCTTCAAAACCTGTTTGACTTTCTTTTTTCTGTTGAACACATAAGAAGATATTCAAAACATGCTTGAAACCGTTAACCATTGACATCCAGAGAAGGAAAAACAAATACTATGGACGTCAGTAGTTACCGGTTTCAAACATCCTTTGGGATCAGAAGTAGTAAGAAACTCAAACAGGTTTGTGACAAGTAAAGGCTGAGTAAATGATGACAGAATTTTCGATCCCACTTTATATTATGTCATTAACTATTATGTACTTGCATCAAAATATAGGCAATATAGACAAAATAAGTGTAATGTACTTAATGTGTTCATAAAGTATTGCAGAACTTGTCTTGTGCTATTGAGGTGAGATATGGGTAAGGTTAGAGGTGTGTTTAAAAGTGGATTAAGGTGTATGGGATGGTCAAAAATGTAATTCTAAATGTAATTACAGAAATGCAGGTATTTAATTAAGGTATACAGGTATTTAATTAAGCATAAAGGTTCAAACACACCAGGATGCTTCGTTTGCGTTTATTGTCAGCATTTTCGAGACGTTTTTCCGCATTCAAACCCAAGCGATTTTTCACTGGTGTCTAGCAGACACCAGTACACAACTTTAAGCCTCTTTAAGCAACTTTAAGCATCTGACACCCGCTTGTAACACAGAAAAAGAAAGTTGAAACGCTTGCTGTTAAAGTTACTGGCGATTAGAACAAGCATGTGTGGTTCAAGTAGCAGCTCTAGCGACGAAGAAATTATTATTATTCACCAGTGTAATAAGCAGCTCCATGCTCATATCGCTTCTGGGCATCTTCGTCAATGTGCGCTGGCATTGACAGTTTTGTGCTTGAGCGCCTCTAAGTGCTGTTTACTCTAACTTCAGCAGTTTGTGCATGTGTACAAAAGTGCTAATCTGATTGGTCGAGAAGGTTTTGACGTGGCACGTCAAAACAAAAAAATTACCATGAGGCGTTTCTTTAAAAATGGCGCTTTTACGCCTGGTGTTTTTGCGCGTTAGTGTGCACAATGTCATTGGCACCCTTTATTTAGTCAAGAGGCATTAAACGTCATTGGAAAACGCAAGCAAAAAGTGTCCTGGTGTGATTGGGCCTTAAGTACAATGTAAAAACCTGTATTTACACAATAAGTACATAGAAACAAATTATTGATTTCAGTGTAAGTACATATTATTTAAGGTCACAATATAAAGTGGCAACAAACTTTCAGTTTTGGGTAAACCATCCCTTTAAATTTAGGTAGAATTCTCAATACTGACCTAAAATAACAAAATTGTATTTGAATGACAGGAGGAGCTTATGAGCAACACAGAAGTTGTGCAGAACTACCGCCAGCAGATCAACAACACCATCAACCAGTTCAACCTGCAGCTCTTCTGGAATATGTACAACAGGTAAACATTCACCGCCTAATTAATCTGCATAAAATGATAGAAAATGCATTAAGAGAATAAAAGTGCTTATTTCAAAATGTTTTCCCTCTTAGCCGCAGGGATTTGGAAATGAACCGCAGTGGCTCTGTGATAAATGCTAAGACCCTCAGGTGAGGAACTAAATTAATTAGACTTTACCTAACTGTACCTCATTGTTCAGGCTGAAGTTTGAACTGTTTTTCTTGCAGATGCCCAGTCATGCTGGTAGTTGGGGACAATGCTCCGGCTGAGGAGGGGGTGGTGAGTTCTGTTCATCATCCTTCAGAAGAAAAGAGAAAGTTAAAACATTAACTACAGTAATAGTTATTACCATACACTTAAAAATTTTGTTTAAATATGCACATGACATTATTAATGTTAATTTAAGTGATGAAGGATTTTGAAATTCTAAAAGTAAACAGAGAGCTAGGCTACTATAAGGTCACACCTGCTTGGGATAAATCCTTAAAAATTATTTAGTTGAAAATATCTATTAGAAACTTGAAAGTAATCAAATGTTATCAGTTTATGAACTTTACTTTTATAAAGTAATTGAAAAGGTACACTACTTACTACATTTTAAAAAGGGTAATTTGTAATCTGTAATCTATTACATACAAGTAATCTCCCCAACACTGCTTTAAAGTACAGATATGAATGAAACAGTGTAGTTTGGTGTAATTCTGTCACTATAATGTGGAGATTTATGTTTTAGAGCAAGAGAAAAGAAACATAAAGCAAGAATAGTCTTTATAATTGCAAAACTGCACTTTTATCATGTTTTGAGAGCAGCCGACTGTAGTCTTGGTAACTTGGCAGCCACAATGGAGACAGCTGTTAGGTTATATGGGTGTAATTTTATCTCATAAGAGTTTATTTGTTGTGTTTCCACATTTACCCTTTAATACACAAGTGGCAAATTTGGCATTTCCATCACTCATTCTTCTGAGACATTATAATGTCCATTAATATGGGATGATGGAAACCAGCTATTGATAAATTGTGATTAAACAATTTACCAAACAAAAAGCCAAAATTCCAACAAATTTCCATCTCCTTCCAAACATACCCGTGTATACTGTCACTCAGAGAGAGCGCAATCTTCTTTTTTCCGGTGGTCTTGTGGGAGCAGATGGCACCAGCCTAAGGGTTGATCTCCTGGGCTTTGCCAGCTTGTGTGCACTGGATATTTATAACTCTGCGCTGTGGTTCTTTAATCTAACATATAAAAGCTGGGTCAGTGCCCCATCACATCTAATCAGACACACAGGGTGAGAGATGAGGGAGAAAAAGAGGGAAGGAGAGACAGCTAAGAGTGAGGGGTACTGTAGATGAAAGGAGGATGAGAGAAGAAACAGATTTGTGAAAAATTTAGGGCAAGAGGAGGATGATGAGAAGGTGGGAGCAGAAGAAACAACAGATGGATGAGTAAGAGATTAGGAGGAAAATAATAAATAAATGAGCACGTAAAATAAAGAGGGACGTCACGGTGGCGCAGTAGGTAGCACGAACGCCTCACGGCAAGAAGGTCGCTAATTCGAGCCTCGATTAGGTCAATTGGCATTTCTGTGTGGAGTTTGCATGTTCTCCCCGTGTTCGTGTGGGTTTCTTCCGGGGGCTCTGGTGTTCCCCACAAGTCCAAAGACATGTGGTATAGATGAATTGGGTAAGCTAAATTGTCCGTAGTGTATGTGTGTGAAGGAGGGTGTATGGATGTTTCCCAGTGATGGGTTGCAGCTGGTTGGGACTTACTATGAATAAAAAACTAGTTTATTAAGCTAGCCGTGTTAGTTAGTGGTTTGTTAATACCGTGATTTGTGACCTGATGTATTAGCGAAACATTTATTGACTAATACAGACACTTGTGGGAAAAGTTTTCATCAAAATCAAGCACATGTTAGAAAGAGGGCACTTGTATCTGCGCTGGTGTGACAGGAGCCGCAGGCGAATCCGTCTGCACAGCTGTTTTTCCTCAGCACTCAAATACTGTATGACTCATCTCTGCAGCACTGCAGTAACTGGGTCACACCTCACACACATACACATACATACATCATATTTATATATTGTCTTTAAATAAAGCTGTTAATTCCCTCAAACATTTGCACATTTTACATTATGTAACTTCTCCAGATTCAACTCAAGATCTCATGAGGAGATGTAAATTTTTCATTTAGTTAGTTTATTGGCTAATACCTATGAATTCATATAATAATAATAATGATACATTTTATTTAAAGGCGCCTTTCTGGCAACTCAAGGACACCGTACAATAAAACAAGAACAATATAACAATGAGAAATAATGAAAATATACACAACAATAGTGCAGATAAAATTAATTAATTAAGTATTAAAAGCAATCTTAAATAAGTGGGTTTTGAGTCTTGATTTGAATAGTATGAGGGAGTCAATGTTTCTGATGGCAGGTGGTGAGTTCAGTCATACGAAAGTGTATGATTTTTAAAAGGGGCGTGGCAACAAACCCCACCCCTAAAGCCATCCATCATTGGGGGATGAGTAAATCATACTAAATTGTATGAATGAGATCGTACAAATTCATAGGAATTAGCCGCTAAATCAAGTTACGGATTGACGTGTGATATCGTTGGAGTCTTTGAGTAATATTAAAAAAATGGCTGAAGGCACATCTTTTTGCACAATCCTTGAGCTGCTACTTTATTTCATATTAAACTTGTGGCTCGTTTGTGGATTGATTTTGATGTTTTTCTCATTTTGGATAAAAGCAGCTTCCTCAGTGCTTCCCACACATATACTTTACTTGGCCGGGCCGCCCAGGTGTATTAACGGCTGCCCAAGTAGCCTATATTTAGTGAAACTAGTGTCACGATACTAGAATTCGTCACCAATCAGTACTAAAATTTTAAAAATGGCCATTTTCCGCTAACATTTGAGTGCTGTTGAGCGCGTTCTTAAACACTGCTGATTTGCTGTTGTGTTCACGTGCTTAACAGAAATGACTAATTACTAAGTGTAACCACATATACAGGGAAACTGGAGCATTTCAAAGTCACACCGATCAGATGGTTTATTTAAAAGATGACATAAGAGCGATCCGCTGATGAATCGTGGCTTTAAAAAGCTCCAGTGTCATTCTTGCATCTAAACGACTCAGAAGAACTTTACTAAATACTCAGAAAGGATGAAATGACTGGTCTAAACTGGCTGCAAAATATGTATACACCATTTTTAATGGTTAATCAACGCATTTGCCTTATTTAAATAATCTACACATTTTAATCTTGCATGTATTATGATTTTCAAAGATTTTGTCTGTTTTTATTGTTTTTGGTCATTTATTTCTCATTTGCTGAATATTTTATATACATATTGTTTGCTTTGAAAATACAATTATTGTCAAAATTAAATAATGTTTTGTTTGTCACATACAGTATAGTTAACTATTTTCTAATAAATAAGTGTACAGATATTTGGAAAAAACATTCTATAAATGTTTCCAATTTTTAGGTTGAGTGCAATTCCAAGCTGGATCCAACCAACACCACATTCCTGAAGGCAAGTGTGAAAACACCTTTTTATTTATTTTTATTTTTATTTTTTTAGACAATTTGTTTTGGCTATTTTGGCACATCATATTTTACTCTGACATTTTCCAAAATAAATTTGGTTTGTTTCAGATGGCTGATTCAGGTGGAATGCCTCAGATCACACAGGTGAGATTTTGTCAGTTTTGCACAAATTTAATGTCTGTCTGAAATCATTTAAATATGTATATATATATTTTTTTGCAAGCACAAATTATTATTCTTTAGGTCAGCAATTAATTTGTGCAAGTTAAAAAAAAAAGTTTGTTGGTGATCTTCAGTCAAAGTCGCGTTTAGAGTGGCAGTCAATCTCTGTTGATGTCAATCTAATGGCTTCAGCTATAGTATTCTTAGCCACAACCCTCTTACTGTAAGTTTGCTATGAGGAAATGATGTACAAAAAGAAAGCCCAGCCCCCTACTCAATATTCTAATTCATTTGGAAATACTGTACATAAACATACTGAAAGATTACAAAATAAAATTCTCAGCAACTTCCGGTTCACATTGACTTTAAACTTAATAGAGCACTATTAACTAATAAATATAATTTAAATATTTCTATATACTTGCACTCTAAAAAATGCTGGGTAATTTAAACCCAAATTGCATAAACTGAACAAACCCAAACTGCCCCACCAAGAAAATATTTTTTGAATTGCATCTCTTAACTTCTAAGTTCCCCTTCGGGGGGAACTCCAGCACTATAAGTGGATTTGATTGTAAAATCCACGCATTGGGAGGTTCGGTTCAGAAGCTACTCGTCTGAAAGAGTATTGAACGGGCCAATTAAGAATGAATTGGCAGCGCAAGCCTGCACAGGTGAGCGGCATAAGCAATCAACTGAGTATATAAGCTCACCTGGCGCCAGCAGACGCTATCCTTTTCGCTTCAGAGACTTTCTGATCGAGTCGATGAGGGTTCCTCCTGCTGTGACCAGCGATTCTGAGCGAACGAGAGCATTCTCCCGGTCCAGAGTGTGTACACGCAGCGGCAGACGGTCGAGCTGGGTTTCTCCCTTGCCTGGCGTTCTTTGGGTCCGGTCCTCCAGAGCGGTGCGTATAAAGTTGCAAACTTCACAGAAAGAGCAACACAGTCGTGCAGCACGTCCTTTTCAGGAAGGCGCTCCGACTGTGCGTTTCTGGATGCGGTGGTTTCCTGTCCTCGGATGATGGGCACGAGCACTGCGTTGCATGTCTGGGGGGTCCAGCATGTTAATGCGCTGCTCGCGGGCAGTTCATGTTGTCATTGCGATGCCATGACTGTTGCGCAGTAAAGATCGCGGCTAGCCTTTGCAAAAGGGCGAACCACCCCAGTTGTCCCCTGCTCTGCAGCGGGCACTCGGGCAGATCTGAGGGTTTCAGCGAGAGATAATCCGTCTCCCACGGGCCCGCGGACCTCCCGCTCCCCTAAGCGCTCCATCCAAGCTTCGGGCGGGGGAAGCGATCCGTCTAACAGATGGTAGCCCTTACGCCCGATGACACCGGAGACCAGACGTCCACCGCGGCATCGGAGGGTGGGCTTTCATTATCCGATGATGATCCAGACCCGCTCGCCCCCTTCGGGCTGGTGAGCGCTGTCACTACGGATCCTGAAACGGACATGTTAGCCGTGCTTTCCCGGGCTGCTTCGGCCGTGGGTTGGAGATGGTTTATCCCCCTGCTCCGCGGCCGGACCGACTAGAGGGGCGTTCCCTTCTTCCCGGAGGTGCACAGTAGGCTCACGCGGTCTTGTAAAGCACTTTTGTTCTGCTCATGCTGCGTGTCCCTCCACCCTAACCACTCTTGACGGTGGAACAGCCAGGGGGTATGTGGCGATTCCTCAGGTTGAGTGCGTGATGGCGGTAAATCCGCGCGGCGCCTCTTCTTGGCGGGGTCCGCCTCGTCTCCCATCCAAAGCCTGTAAGTTATCTACCTCCCTCTGAGCTTGAGCTTACATAGCTGCGGGCCAGGCTGCTTCCGCCTTGCATGCGATAGCCACCTACCAGCGCTACCTAGCGCAGGCGCTGGCCGAGCTGCACGAGGGTGGGTCCAACCCAGGCTTACGTGCTTCGCACCGCCGCCGACTTAGCTCTTCGGACTACTGAGTCCGCTGCGTGTGCGTTGGGGAAGACGATGACCACATTAGTGATCCAGGAGCGCCACCCCTGGCTGATATGCGCGAAGTCGACAAAGTCCGCTTTCTTGACTTTCCCCATATCCCAAGCCATGTTCGGCGACACCGTCTGTGAATTCACCCAGGAATTCAAGGTGGTTAGAGAGCAGTTGGTGGGTGATGTCTTATCGGCGGTCCGTAGCCCGCTCCGCCCGCCGTGCCATTCATACCTGCTCCTCGCCGAAGGCGCCCGCCTACGAGAGCTGCTCCGCCCCCGCACACGCCTCTGGCGAAGCGAGCGCGTCGGGCACCTCGGAAGCAGGCAGCCCCCCTGCCCAGAACGCCGCTAAGTCTGGCAACGGACCGCGAAGCGTCCCTGGGACAGGCCATCTGGAGAAGAGGGAACTTGCTCTTTCCCCGCTGGAGGGCGGGGCCCCATTTCCAACGGCACTTTTTACTGCCATGAAAACATTATGAAAGGGCACTTTTCACTTCCCCAGATGTGACAGCCTGAAATCTGCCAGTCTGGGACGCTATGCTTTCTAGCTTGCAGATCCGGTGCATTTCGCCAGTGGCTCACGAGCGCTGGGAGGACGGTCTCCTTTCTCCCACCCCTCGAGCCTCCCCTCCGGAGCTCGGGTTCGGAGTGAGAGCAAATATCTCACCTCCAGCTTTTCCGTGGGCAATACAAAGCCCTCCCCTTCGGGCTCTCTCTGTCTCCGCGGGTCCTCACCAAGCCCGTGGAGGGTGCCTCAGCGCCCCTTCGGCTCGCAGGCATCTGCATACTCGATTTCTTTACGACTGGCTGATTTTTGCCCTCTCTCGGAGCAATTGATTATGCACAGAGACAAAGTGCTCTGGCACTTCCACCTGTGGGGGTTTCAGGTCAACCGAGAAAAGAGCAAACTCGCCCCCGTGCAGAGGATCTCTTCTCTCGGGCTGGAGCTGGACTCGGTCACCATGGCAGCGCGCCTCTCCGGAGAGCGCGCTCAGCTGATGCTGTACTGTCTGAGAGAGCTCGACAGTAAAATAGTGGTCCCACTGAAACTATTTCAGAGGCTCCTGGGGCATATGGCATCCGCAGCCGCTTCATGCCGCTCGGATTATTCTATATGAGACCACTTCAGCACTGGCTGATCACGATCGAGTCCCCAGACGCGCATGGCACGCGCGCGCACACCGAGTCTCTGTTACTGCGCTGTGTCGCCGCGCCCTCAGCCCTTGGAGCAACCCCTCGTTCCTACAGGCCTGGGTGTCTCTAGAACAGGCGTCCAGTCTTGTTGTCGTTTCAGCAGACGCTTCCAACACGGGCTGGGGGGCTGTGCGTTGCGGGCATGCGGCTGCGGACCTGTGGGAAGGTACCCAGTTGCATTGGCATATAGCCTGGAGCTGTTGGCAGTGTTCCTCGCTCTCCACCGTTTTTTTCCGGTGCTGGAGCGGCAACACGTGCTGGTCAGGACGGACAGTACGGCGGCGGTGGCGTATATCAGCCGTATAGGGGGTATGCGCTCTCGCCGCATGTCTCAGCTTGCCCGCCGTCTGCTCCTCTGGAGTCATCCGCGGCTGAAATCGCTGCACGCCATTCATATTCAGGCAAGCTCAACCGTGCAGCCGATGCGCTCTCACGGCAGCCTTGCGTCCTGGAGAATGGAGACTCCACCCAGAGTCTGTTCAGCTGATATGGGCGCGATTCGGGGAAGCCCAGATCGATCTGTTGCTTCCCCCGAGATCGCTCATTGCCAGTTGTTCTTTCCCTGACCGAGTGCTCTCGGCACGGATGCACTGGCTTACAGCTGGACTCGGGGCACGCGCAAATACGCGCTTCCCCCAGTGAGCCTGCTCGCGCAGTTACTGTGCAAGGTCAGGGAGGACGAGGAACAGGTTGCTGGTTGCGCCCCTCTGGCTCAACCGGACCTGGATGTCAGAGCTCTCCCTCGCGATAGCCCTCCCCTGGCAGTCCCTTCGAGAGAGCACCTACTCTCTCAGGGACAGGGCACCACCTGGCACCCTCGCCGATCTTTGGAGATTTTTAGACGCGAGGAAGACTTAGGTAACCTCCGATTGCGGTGGCTAATACCGTCACTCGGGCTAGAGCCCCCTCCCCGAGCGCGCCTATGCCCTGACGTGGAGTCTATTCACTGAATGGTGTGTCTCTCGCTGAGAAGACCCCCGTAATTTGCCAGATCAGCGTTGTGCTTTCTTTACGCCGAGAGAAGCTGGAGAGCAGGCTGTCGCCCTCCACACTCAAGGTTACGTGGCTGCCATCTCCGCTCTCATAACGCGGTGGCTGGCAGCACCGTGTGAACGCATAACCTCATCATCCGGTTCCTCAGGGGCGTTAAGCGAATTAATCCACCCCGCCCCCTCTCATGCCCTCTTAGGATCTCGCCCTCGCTACACAAGCCGCGTCAGATCCTTTCGATCCTCGACTCAGTATCTTTCTGTCCCTGAAGACAGCTCTGCTGGTCGCGTTGATATCGATTAGAGGGTCGGGGACCCGGAGGCATTTTTCGGTCAGTGACTCGTGCCTGTAATTGGGCTGGCTTCTCTCACGTCCTGAGACCCCGCCCGCGATATGTGCCCAAGGTTCCTACCACTCCGTTTTAATACGAGGTAGTGAGCCTGCAAGCGCTGCCCTCGGAGGAGGCAGACCCAGCCCTTCTTTATTGTCCAGTTCGCGTTTTGCGTATTATCCGGACCGCACTCAGAGTTTAGATCATCTGAGCAGCTCTTCGTCTGTTATAGCGGTCGGCAGCAGGGAAGTGCCGTACCGAAATAAGTTCCCACTAGATTGTGGATGCCTTTCTTTCACTATCAGAGCCGAGATGAGCCGCGTCCCCCGAGAGCGCGTGCGCACTCCACTCGGGGCTTCGCATCCTCTCGAGCGCGCGCACGCGGCGCCCCTCTAACAGACATCTGTAGAGCTGCTGGCTGGGTGACACCCAACACATTTGCAAGGTTTTACAATCTGCGAGTGGAGCCGGTTTCCTCAAGGGTATTAGGTAACCCTTGGTAATTGAGGAAACAATTCGGTAGGGTGTTGAAACACGCTTGCTGCGCCATTTTCCCTAACACGGAGATACGTGCGCCTTTTTATCTGTCAGTAAAGTTCCCCATCAGGTGAGCCCTGCAGATTCCTCCGTGGCCCCCAGCACTGACTCAGCGGAGGAGTCACTTGCTGGCCCACTACGTTGTAGGTCTGCCCGCTGGTCAGCCCGCGTTTTGGGTAAAGGTGCCTGCTATGCGTGATCCCCACTAGGTGATCCCATATGCTTATTCCGCCACGGTTAAGGTGCAGTCATTATGGCGCTTTCAATGGGCTCCCAATGCGTGGATTTTACAATCAAATCCACTTATAGTGCTGGAGTTCCCCCCGAAGGGGAACGTTCGAGGTTACTAAAGTAACCCTTCGTTCCCCGAGGAGGGAAACGGAAGCACTATACTCCGTCGCCATAATGACTGTCCCTTAGCTGTTAAAAGTCTCTTCAGCTTAAAAAGGATAGCGTCTGCTGGCGCCAGGTGAGCTTATATACTCAGTTGATTGCTTATGCCGCTCACCTGCGCAGGCTTGCGCTGCTAATTCATTCTTAATTGGCCCGTTCAATACTCTTTCAGACGAGTAGCTTCTGAACCGAACCTCCCAATGCGTGGATTTTACAATCAAATCCACTTATAGTGCTTCCGTTCCCCTCCTCGGGGAACGAAGGGTTACTTTAGTAACCTCGAACGTTCACTAGTTAACACACTCAATGCATCCCATCATTTCTATAATATCAACCTATACCAACTGGTTAATATGTCAGTTTATGGTAAATGTATTATCATACGGAATTAATAAATAAACTATGAAAAAAACAGAAAATATAAAGTGTAAGAGCAATTTATTTTAAAACATAATCAAAATAAAAGATTTTTGTAAACCAACAATGCTGTGTGTGTAAACCATTATTTAAAACAGTCATTCCTTAAATGACCCTAACAATCATCATTTAAAACAGTTAAAATATGGTCAACCGTTTAGTAGAGCAGGCAGTTAAAGAGTTAAAAATGTACCCAGCATTTGGTTTAGTCCGTAATGTACCCAGAATTGGGTTGAAATAACACTTTAGAGTGTAAGTTTTTTGTGTGTTACAATTTTATGTTCACATTAAAATACAATTAATATTATATACAGAACATAAAAAGCATATTATGAAACATTTATATTATAGAAAACATGCAAGCAAAATGTTTGATAACCTTTGTAAAGATAAAATATTATTATGAATGAATTACTTTAATATATTTATGCTCAATGTGATGAAAATAAATATATATATTAATATAAACTGTTAAACATTTTGAATCCCACAGCCTGGCAAACTCACAGAGGCATTCAAGTACTTCCTGCAGGGAATGGGTTACAGTAAGTCTGATTTACTGATTTTTGATGATCGGTGTATTTCTTGAAAGTTTCTGCCCAAATCAGTTTAATTCGTTCTTTTTCTAAATGTAAACCGATCTGATATTTTCAGTCTGTCCTTTCTCCCTTGTCTGTCTTTCACCCATGTTGAGACAGTTGTGTTATGTACAGTAGCAGTGTATGTATGCAATTTAGTGTGTGTGTTTGTGTGTGTGCAGATATGTTGTTATAATCTGTGCCATGTGTGTATTTTCCTGCCCTTCTCAGTTGCTTATATGAAGGATCGGAGAATGAGTGGGGGGCCAGGTACTTCCTGCTTCCGGTTCACGCCTGCCCTCTCCCTCATTTAGATATGTTTAGTTTAGTCTTCTAGTCCCCCTTTTTTATCACTTTTTTGTTTGTATTTATCTTTCCCAGACTGATTTTCCATTCATTCATTATTTCCTTTACTGAACGATAATTTTTCCTCTGGAGGAAAAATGTGCTTTGAATGCGCTCTCATGCTCTCTGCATGGCAGTTATATGAAAATGAAACATCTAAAGTAAAAAAAAAAAATTCAAATATTTTGGGTTTAGAAACATGGCATGCAATTAAATGAAAGGAACACGCTGTTTTAAGAGCGCTTGTAGACCATTTATATTTGATGTGTTTTATTTATATATTTTATACATATTTATTTGTTTTATATATTTAAATTCTATATATACATTTTATATTCCTGTATTTGTTTTTGTAAAATAATCTATATATTTTTTGGTTTCAAAAACGGTATCTTTAGAGTATTTTTAACAGTATTTGTGTTTTGTTTTCAGTACAACTATCTAAACATCCATAAAATTAGTCATTTACTTGAAGCAAAAATGAATGTTATCAAAACTAGACATGACTACACACTTACATAGTAAAATAACCCCACAAAATTAAATTCACACAAACAGAAAATCTTTAATTCAAAATACAGCAGCAGTTATGAAGTCATGCACTAGATAAGCACACATAATTAAATATATATATTTTATTAAAATGGCTAAACAACCATGATTGACAATAACTTGACCAATAGGTGGCACATATTATGTTTGGTGTGATTTTTAAAATGTTTTAGCCTCGCATGCAGTTGGGAGAAGGCTTGCACATTTGTAATGGCAATAAATGAAAACGATTTCACCTATCCATGACACAAAATATGCACTGTAAATACTGCTGGGTTTTACACAATTCCTTCTTGTTAACTCAACACAAATCAATTAAGTTAACCAAATCGATTTTTCTCATTTAAGTGGATTTAACTTAAAACAATGAAGTTGTCCTCCCTAAAAACTCATTTTAAATAAAATAAAAATCAGTGTAGTACCTTTTATGCCAGCATGATCTCAAGATATCAAAATTGTGGAAATCAGACCAACCATTTAGAAGAAGTATAAAAAAGGTTTTTAAAGAAAATCAAAATGGTTGATACAAAGTTCACCAAATTAGGACATAGATGATATTGTTTACATGTTTCAAAGAATTTACTAATGACAATTGTTTTTTGTTATTATCTTTATCGATTTTATTGAGATTTATTCTTAAAGCAAGGGAAATAATCCTACACAGGCTTATTGTAAAAAACTTACCCCTGTATACATTTATGGAGGAATGCGAATTATTTAGCCAGAAAAATTTATGGCTGCAGTTCATCTTAAAAAAATGAATGCTACGGGCCGGTATAATGCTGCTAACGGCTTCTGTTTCTTTTTGTGCTACCAGCTGACCACTTACCTCCGTGTAGATGGCTATTCTGCTGTTACCAGTGTAAGAATGGGTTTTAACCCCTGATCTCATCAGTATCTGCCTTTAGAGTCAGTATGGACCTTCTTTGGTGAAAGACATGTTTTCCATATAAACAAATGCATTTGATAATTTAGACTCTTACACCAGTTTGCCCAGTAGCTTGTTGTAAGTCAGTGGACTTGAGATGCAAAGAGGAGTTGACCACGACGACGAGGTTTGAGTTCCAGAAAGCAGGTAAAACAAAAACAATGTGTCAAAATAAACAATTAACAGTAGGCCAAAAATAAACTAAATAACAGGGTGAGAATGTGGTAAGATCTGAAAATGTGGTAAAAATCAGGTGGCCGTGAGAGCTTTTCTATTTCTGGATTGCTTTTAAAAACCCTGTCGCTTGTGTTTAGGGAAGTGGGTGGATGAGTAGGCTGTCGGTCAGTCAGTCAATCAGTCAGTCGACAGCGGCCTCTTGTGGATATACATGAGAGAATGGCACTTGCGAGAGGAATTTTATATCTGAAAAGGCGTACACAGTATTCACGAAAACAAAAACAGCAAAAAAAATGTAGCTTCTTGGATGTATTTTGCGCTGCCCAGAAATGTATACAGGGGTACATATGAATAATGAGCCTGGGTTGAAAGAATCAATAGGGTGAAGAAAATCTGTAATCGTATTGCTGCCCTGCTTTGCTTAAGTAACTTTGTCTCGTTTAAAGATGTTTACATACGCTGAAAATAGGTTAAGAACATGTTTTTTGTTTTCCTGAACGCAACAGCCCTTAAGTAAACATTTTTCCGGTTGGCCATTTAAGTTAGATTTGAGTCATTCTGAAGCGTCTGCCGTGGAATGTTATCAGCTTGAGGCTGAAATTATTTTCGACTAAAAGTTCAAGCATGTCATCCCTGCCTCTGCAACGCATCATGCAGCCAGGACGAACTTCCCTGTGGACATAAAATAACTATTCATCCTTTTTTTCCGTTTCTCTCTCTCTTTCTACTTCCTTCTCGCAGTGCCCTCGGCCAGTATGACCCGTCTCGCTCGCTCCCGAACGGCCTCTCTGACCAGCGCCGGCTCTGTGGATGGATCTCGCAACCGCGCATGCACACACTCGGACAGCAGCGAGGGCGTCGGGCAGGTCAGCCACACCATGGAAGTGTCCTGCTGAACCCTTGCGCACTTTCTCACACGCACACATTTAGAGAGATGTGGCATGGAAGGGAGGGCGTGAGAAGAATGATGCTCTCCATATTGCGTTCATTCTTTCTTTGTCAGCCATTTTCTATGTCCTTTAATCTCTCTGTTTTTTTTTTCAATGTTAGCCATCATAAAGGAATAGTTCACCCATAAATGAAATGACTTGCGTCAGGGATGATAACCTGTATGACCTAATTTCTTCTATAGAACACAAAATGAGATGGTTCAAACGTCAGTTCACCAAATAATGACAGTGAATCTTTTTGTCATGAGATGGCTTGGGAAGACCTATAATATAGTTCATAGGTCATATGAGCTACTTTAATGATGCTTGAATAGTGTATGTTCTGGAACGTGATGACACTTCCACTTTCACAATATGCAAGAGAGCATCTTGGACATACTACTAAATATCTACTTTTCTGTTCCACATGAAGATGAGAAGCCATTCCGGTTTGGGAGAACTTTGATTGGTGTTCATTTTGAGCTGAACTATTCCTGTATAAAATAAAGACTTGCTGCCCCCCCACCCCCCTCCCCCCTTCCGAACAGTGTTTGGTTCCCCCTACGTTGTAACACGGTTACTTACAGTATCTCTCTGTGTGTCAGTATTTCTGCACCCTTCGCTTGCTGCCTCTAGCCTTCACCTCCTCCTTAGAGAAAACTACAAATCCCATCGGCCCTTGCTCTCACTCATTCCTGTCCTATGACAGTCTTTGAGGATTGGGTTGCAGGTCGAAGGGACCCAACCTAAGGAAGAGATCGAAACAAAAAACGAGACAGAGAGGGTTCCTAATTAGTGATTTATGACTGAACTTTGCAGCCATATAGTGCTCTCCCTCTCAAAAGAAAGTGAAGGGATTATGTTGTCGAAGAGGGTGGAAATCTCTTAAACAGTAAACAGTAGCTTTCGGCCAATCATCTCACCTCATTCAGCCATCAGGGTCAACCGGTAGTTATAGGAACTATGCGGGAGCTAATAGGAAGTAATGTTGTAATTACCACTATTTCTGTACCCGAAGTGCGTCATTGAAGAACATCAGCAACTGACGTAGAATTGAATCTCTGAGGCTAATAGTCTTTAATAGTTCCTATTGTGCTTGGGTTAGATCCTACTCTCATGTAGAAGCCAGTTTAGTTCCTGAAAAATAAGCCTGTAATTTAAACCATTTTTTAAGAGTTCACGCTTAGCTGATGATTGATTATAAAGCATGTTTGGCATGCTGTCCTGGGAGAGAGCCCTGAGCTCATGAGATCCTCGAGCATGGGGCTCCCTCATGGAGCATGTCTGGATTAGTCAATTAACTTAAGCTGTATGTTTTGGATGGTGGGAGGAAACTGGGGAGAACAAGTAAACACAGTACAGAAATGTCGACTGGCTTGGTAAGGACAAGAACCGGTGACGTTCTTGCTGTGAGGCAACAGTGCTAACCACTGGGCCGCTGTGCCGTCCATCTAGGAAAGGAGGAGGAGTAGGGGTGGAAGGGGGGATTCTTCAAAACGAAGATGACTGTGGTACGGAACGTAGGTTATTTATGGTGACTTAGCAATCGTCTGATTGGTGAATCATGTATTAGCTAATGCGGGACCAGCTGTGATCAATCATAAGCACTTGATCCTCTCGAAATGAGTTTATAAATAAACCTAACAAAGATCCAGTATTACAAACAAACACAAAGAAGACACTTTAGACGCTTTGGTGTAAAAAAAAAGTTAGTACTACTGGTTTGGGCCACTACAAAAATGGTTCCTCTGATGGAACTTCCACTAGTAAATACAATAATACATGTCTAGACCAAAAAACAAGCAAGTTCCTATGGAAATAGTTAGAGAGTTACTACAAAAACGTTCCTTATGTGCAAACAAAAAATGAAGATTCTTCCAACAGGAGAAACTATGAACATGTTCATTGTTTGGTGTGAAAGCTTCCATTGGAAGCATATGTATCACCACACACTGAAAGAAAAAAAAGATTATTGATAGCTAAATGTAAATCATGTAAATCAGGCATGAAATACAGGTTTAAGTGAGATGTAGAAAGACATTGAGACACATTTATTTACCTTTTACACAGTGAAAATCATGTTAAAAATAAGTGTGAATGTCAAAAGTGACTATCAATGGAAAATTGCTTTCAGTGTGAACAGCTCCTTTTTACCCATTAACATAAGCTGCGTGACCTGACCAAGGTTTGTTTACCATGTTTAAATGCTTAATTTTGCCATTCCTTCACAATCAGTTGCACAATAAAATCAAGTCTCACTTCATTAAATACAACATACCATCCCACACGAGTACCCTTTTACCACACGCACTCCCTGTCATATGAAAGCGGCTTTGCCTGGGATCGGTTCTTTACGGTCTCCTTTTCCTAGACAATCAGTTTTTGACCTAAACCAAACCGAAACCGTGGACTGAGGCAGAGCCTGTGTGATAAGAGTTTGCAGTGTATTAGTGGTACAGATTTAAAGCTTCGAGCTTCCCTTACAGCACCCAGCCCCGCATGAAGAATATACCAAAGCTACTGATACAGATGACACACACTAATGCAAACACACACATTTCCCGATGAGGGCTGGGCTCTGCAAGGTAACCGAGCTTTTGAATGTATACACATGCACAATTAAATTAATGTACACACACACATTGCACATACATTCACACAGAACATTAGAACTCATTTAAATTCATACATCCAGACACATTTTACATTTCAAGTTGTCATAGATTGGTAAACGTCTATAGTGGCGAATGGAAACTACAGTACATTTATTTTTATGTTTCCATTTGTGTCCAAAGATAAAGCCTTGATACCATTTCTGTTACTTTCCTAAGAAGCTTTTGCTTTAAAAAAATTTGGCGTGTTTTCATTTGCCGCTTTGTTAAAAACACACCACAGAACATACAGTGTAATAGCATAAATGTAGATTTTAAAAACTAAATAAAATCATTTTCTGTATAATTCACGCAATTATTATAAAGCAATGTTTCTTCATTGTCGTCCATGGTCATAAAACTCTGTTCATGTGTGTGCAAACTGTACTCATAAAAAAAAAAAAAAAGCAAAAATCCTGAGAATAAACATAAAAATTACAATTAAATGAGTGAACAAAACTGACTAATTAAACTAAAATACTCACCAAAATTACTAAATTGATAGCATAGACTGTAAAAGATATGTAGAATTTGTGACAACAACCATAGGTTTTTGAGGAGCGCAAATGAAACTACAAGTAGGAAACTACTACCAAAAAAGGGGGCGAAGAGGCGGAGCGTGAGCTGAGCTACAGATGTCTGCTAGCATTTTGCTTAGACAGGCTTTTCTGGGAGACTTAATATAACTTCAAATAAACGATATGGATGAGTTTTAAAAATTCACCCACCTCACAGAAGACATCAAGGGTAATATTAGCTATATGTACCAAAATCGTTTCATGTATCAGACTGTAAACACCTTTCTTTCTGCTGTAAAGTTGGCCATTTCAACAGTGAGGTCAATAGAAATGCTGTATTTTGGAGCTAGGACTAGCGGAATTTCAATGAATTGCAGTTTCAGTTACTTTCGTATTAGCTTTACGTGGTAGAGCAGAATGTTAATGCTTGATTGAAAGACATTCCACAGATGGCTGAGCTGAGATCTGATTGGCTGATGCAGCTAACGTGAGACTTCTGAGGGCGGAGCAACTGTTGACTGTCCATTCCACACTCACGCTTTTCTGTCTTATTGAATGTCAATATTCCTGCGGCTTCCACGAACAGGAAGTGCACAATTACATACTTTTTCGGGGTGTTTCCTGCGCGTTGTCTATAAGGGACGGGGCTTTCTGGAGCAAATTTGGCTCCAAGCTCGGAATGTAGGGCAAATCCCACCCCCAACAAACCCAATCCCCAAAACACAAGGTGCCCCGTCCCTCACAGATACTTCCAGTCGCCCCAAAAGGGCTATCGACCCAGGCAACGCATCGCGATCGACCTCGCTCCGTGCTAAGCTGGGCGCAGTACTGTAGATACTGTACAAAGAGAAGCATGAACGCGTGAATAAGGAATAAACGATGAATGTGAAAGAGGAACGAGAGGGAGAGGCGGAACGTTTAAAGGAGATTAAAACGCAAAATTCCGACCTGTTTCCTTCAAAAGGCTGAATGGACAAACACACACACACACACACACACATACGTTTATCCCCGGTGTTTATTTGCATGAGTGTTGACAATGCAACCCTCGTGTTTGTGTCGTTCTTCCTCAAGTTTCTGTTTGAAGTATGCAGTCTTTAGCTCTTATTAAGAAATAAAGAGCATGCCCACCTTTCAAAGGTGCACTTTTTCCCCGATACCTGATCTCCGCTTGGGGGCCCTGAATGTATGATGTCTTTTTGAAAGTGCTGTACAGTATTGTTAATGTGGCCCCATATCACCTTTTAACTCGAATCAGGGCTCGCACCAGTGTGACCTGCCATACCTGCCTTCCCTTGCACCCTAAATCTATGTTCTACGCTGTAGATATTCGCTGTTTTCAGGGCACACGTCTAAAAATAGGTCCGCCTTTTGTCATGTGGAACTGTTACATTTTGGATTTCCCCTGAGTTCCTCTTTTTTATAATATAGTAGCTCTTATTTAACCATGTGTTGCATTTATTCTCGTGAGGATTCAATGAGTATTATTAATTAATATGATTGCAATTGTTACGATTAGCCATTGTTTTATATTAAGCAATAAGTTGTTTGTGTTTTTTTTCTTCTTCTGGAAGGGGGCTGGTTGTTACAAATGTGTCTAAAGATACTGCGGTAGGAGTCACTCTTATCCTGCTTTGCCATAAGAAAACTACAAAAACTAATGTGTTTCTGTATTATGTACATCTATATACAAGCTGTCACTGTCTGTGTACTAAACAACTGTACGTGCAACAAATAAAAATGGATATACAAAATGCGTTCTGCGTTTTGTTTTGTTGTTTTGCAGCTTAACACATCCTAATAATAATGAAAAGCTGAACTTGCAGATATGGCTACTGAAAATGTGAGAGTGATCTAAAGTGGTGTTGCACATTACTGCAGTAAACTACGGCACAGCACAACATGGTCTAACACAAGAAATACATGGTCAGCGGGGAGATTTATGTAACGTAGTGAACAGACTAAACTGATTTACTGTAGCAGCCAGAGCATGCGAGTGGAGCTGAGCGGTGTGACGCTTAGCTAAGCATTCTACTCCATGTTCGTGCGCTTGCTCACCGGTAAACCAATACTGCTCAAATCCTGCGCCGTCATAAAACCTTTTCTAGTAGGCTAACTCTAATTTTTTGTGACTAAAAAATTAAATAACTGTCCAAAATGAAAGCACTTCAATAAAATAAGTTTCTCTTTTAAAGCGGTGTTCTTTCTTGTGCTTTTTCCATTCAGTACAGTTTTTAAATAATATTTTAACAGGCCTCAGTGATCAACTGTATATTTTATAGGCTATTTATTTAGGCAGCTGTGTTTGTTATCTTATACTATAGTTTAACTAACTGTTAGCCTGTTTTAAACTATGGAGCTCTGAACATAATTCGAATTATAAATTCGCTTCCACGACCATGTCTTATTAATTCATATCCTTGTTTTAATTAAAGTTATAACTTAATAATTAAACATTAAATTGAATAATTCGTTCCTGGAATAGTCCTACCAAATCTATGAAACTAAAGTTTTAACTTACAAATTAATTCAAGGCATTTAAACCTGCATGAACAACAGAACACATACAGGTAAGAAAATTAAATCGAATAGATTATAAAATTAATTTTTAATTGAAGTCATATTATGTAGGCTAGCTGAAAAAGAACTATTCTAAACACGTGCCTGTGAATTTATCTGCATGTCATCAGGGCCCCATATCTTGTAGCCTAACAACAAACATCCGGAGCGCTGGGGAATGCGGCATTTTAAAAAAGCATATAGCATATACAACCAACAATTTTTTTCCATTTGGAAAATTAAAGGTTATAATAATAGTTCTTATAAAATATCCATTTTTAAAAATACCCTACAAGCAAATCCAATGATTTACTTCATTTTTGCATAATAACTCCACACCAGAACTGAGGCGTTCGTTTTTTAAGCAATAAAACATCTATGCAAATTAATGCAATTCTATATGTAAAAAAAAAATTATTATATACTATAGTAGCCTATAGCTGGTCATAAGTCAATATATTGCCTTGTTTCTTATCACGTGCAGCACGCGCATTGGACCGAGACAGAGAAATGGAAAGCACAGAAAGTCTAGCACAGAAGTCTGAGAAGACTTCAATTTAAGGCATAATCGTCATGAAAACAATTTTGAGTTAAATTGTGTTTAAGCAGAACTTAAGCCTCGTGCACTGGTCACATTTACTACCCTTTTGTTATGTAACTGATGAAAGAATCCTCTAAACTGCTGTAAAATGCATCAGATTTTTTTTTTTTTGCATAAATCTCTTAATCAGCCTTAGTCCAGATCTAAACTACTAAATTATTTAGAAAATTACAGGATTTTAACTCTTTAATTGACAAATTCATAAATGATGTCACGGGTTTACTGAAAAAACACACTAATTTTCTATATAAAAAGTAATTGTGAACTGGATTTTTTAAAAGGTTTAATCAGTCTTGGACATGTGAAAACAACATTGCCTTTTTTGTTTTTTGTGCAGCAGAAGATTTTTATTTTTAAGATTTTCTAATTTAATGTTCTTGGCTCTTTTTGCCTCATTGACTTCCATTATAACCACATTTTTTATTTCAAAGCCATGACATCATATAATCATCTTTTTTTGATTGTTGGTTTTTCCTGTTTGGAAGAGGAACATTTTTTAATTTTTAATGTTGCTCATGAGTTGGCACCATTAACCCTTTAGACAGGCCTCTGCAAAAACAACTTAATTTGTGGATTTTATATGGAGTACAACAGCAAATTAAAGTGTGTGTGTGTGTGTGTGTGTGTGTGTGTGTGTGTGTGTGTGTGTGTGTGTGTCTGTGTGTGTGTGTGTCTGTGTGTGTCTGTGTGTGTCTGTGTGTGTGTCTGTGTGTGTGTCTGTGTGTGTGTGTGTGTGTGGCACTTACCTTGATGTGTCTGAAAAAATCTAAATGTTCTTCTCAGCTCTCAGAACTATGTGGAGTAAACAAAAACAAAGACTGTGTATTTATGTAAAGGCTGCCTTTTGATGTTGAGAAGTACAGACTAAACATTCATTTATTCATTTTCTTGTCAGCTTAGTCCCTTTATTAATCTGGGGTCGCCACAGCAGAATGAACCCGCCAACTTATCAAGCACGTTTTTACGCAGCGGATGCCCCACAGTCCAAAGACATGCGGTACAGGTGAATTGGGTAGGTTAAATTGTCCGCAGTGTATGAGAGTGTGTGAATGAGTGTGTATGGGTGTTTCCCAGTATTGGGTTGCGGCTGGAAGGGCATTCACTGCGTAAAGCATATGCTGGATGATGACTATTTTCAAGGTATACCACGGTTTGGAAAAGTCAAGATTTAAAAATGTTCTACTCTACCATTCCTAAGGTATATGTAACATTTTTCTAATGTACTTTTTTTTATTAAAAATATTTCCATCAAAAAGATATCCAAAGATGCCGTTTTAAATTGTAAAGAAAACTGTTTTTGAAACAAATGAAGACAGCAGAAGTCAGTGATTCATTTGAATTATTTAGCCTGACATGTTTACTGCTCCAAAATATTTGAAATGTTTATTAAAATAAATGTATTGTGTTCAAAGTTTTAGTTTTTTACCCAGACATTTAAAAAGAATATATTTTAGAGCAGTAATTACAATGCCGCTAAACCTTGAAACCGTGATATTTTTTTCCAAGGTTATCATACTGTCAGAATTCACCGGCCTATGCCTAGCTGGAATAGATGGCGGTTTATTCCTCTGTGGCGACCCCTTGACAAATAAGGTACTAAGCCAAAGGAAAATGAATGAATGAATGATTCTGTATTACCACAGTGTCTGACTTCATATAATGTCATTTTTCTGCAATAGTAATCAAGCACAGACATTTTTATGATATTATTTATTTTTTCAAGAAGCAAACTTTGCGATACATTTGTGCATTTTTTCACATCATGTAACAAAGCTAAGCAATTAAACCCATGGATACGTGAGCAAACTTGTATAGGCTACATTTCATTTCACATACAGTGAATCTACATTTCTGCAACAAACTAAACGTTATTTAGAACTTGTTTTTACTCATTTTATTAATATTTATTACACAGCTTTCTTTAATACTTGATTCTGATTGGTCAATCAAGACATTAAAAGATATGGGATGTCATTACCTGATAACAACTGCTAAATCTAATAACACATGCTCAGCCGTGCTTTCTGCAAGCTTAAGGTTTAATTAAAGAGTAACTAAATAATTACGATCAGATCAATGTTTTGTGTCTAATCGTTTTATTTGTGGAAAGTAGTTGTGTAATAAAGCGTGATAATGTACGTCAATGCCCTTGTGTCCACAGAATAAAGCTCTTCAGACTTCTACAACAATGTCAGGCTTTATTTTGCAAGATCTAGATGTACATTATTCTTTATGTAACATTATAAACAACATCAGGACCGGTTGCTGAGACTGTGGATTAAAGGTAAAAATGTAATTGATCAGTTTTTTGCTGACAAATTTATGGAGCCAGATCACTTTTAAAAATATTCTTCAAATCGTTTTGAATTTACGAATTGGATTTGTGTATTTATGAATCGCGTTTTGAATTTACAAATTGGATTTGTGCATTTATGAATCGCGTTTTGAATTTACAAACTGGATTTGTGTATTTATGAATCACGTTTTGAATTTACAAATTGGATTTGTGTATTTATGAATCACGTTTTGAATTTACGAATTGGATTTGTGTATTTATAAATCGTGTTTTGAATTTATGAATTGGATTTGTGTATTTATGAATCCCGTTTTGAATATACAAATTGGATTTGTGAAATTATGAATCGCTATTTGAATTTACGAATTGGATTTGTGTATTTATGAATCACGTTTTGAATTTACGAATTGGATTTGTGTATTTATGAATCGCGTTTTGAATTTACGAATTGGATTTGTGTATTTATGAATCGTGTTTTGAATTTACGAATTTGATTTGTGTATTTATAAATCGCGTTTTGAATTTATGAATTTGATTTGTGTATTTATGAATCACTATTTGAATTTATGATTTGGATTTGTGTATTTATGAATCACGTTTTGAATTTACCAATTGGATTTGTGTATTTATAAATCGCGTTTTGAATTTATTAATTGGATTTGTGTATTTATGAATCGTGTTTTGAATTTACGAATTTGATTTGTGTATTTATAAATCGTGTTTTGAATTTATGAATTTGATTTGTGCATTTATGAATCACTATTTGAATTTATGAATTGGATTTGTGTATTTATGAATCACGTTTTGAATTTACAAATTGGATTTGTGTATTTATGAATCTCATTTTGAATTTACCAATTGGATTTGTGCATTTATATATCGCGTTTTGAATATATGAATTGGATTTGTGTATTTATGAATCGCTATTTGAGTTTATGAATTGTATTTGTGTATTTTATGAATCGTGTTTTAAATTTACCAATTGGATTTGTGTATTTATGAATCGCGTTTTGAATTTACCAATTGGATTTGTGTATTTATGAATCGCTATTTGAATTTACGAATTGGATTTGTGTATTCATGAATCTCGTTTTGAATTTACGAATTGGATTTGTGTATTTATAAATCACGTTTTGAATTTACGAATTGGATTTGTGTATTTATGAATCGCGTTTTGAATTTACGAATTGGATTTGTGTATTTATGAATCGCGTTTTGAATTTACCAATTGGATTTGTGTAATTTTGAAATGCGTTTTGAAGTTGCAAATTGGATTTTATAAATGCGGATTGTGTTGTGGATGTATGTATTATAGTTTGTAAATATATTGTTTTTTGGAATGATTTGGCTCCAAACGCTCACTTCATGACACCTCAAAATTAATAGTGTCTTGCCTGTAAATGTTTTTTTTGACTCAAAAAGTAAATTTTTGATGGAAAATGCCTATAACTTAGGTGTTTGTTTGTTTAGAAATGGCAACATCAGCCTTGCAGTAGCATCTTAATTCAATCATTATATTCAACTGTATTATTGCATAATTTTCCTGAATATGAAATGATATGTAGCCATACTAGCATGTCCCAAATCCAGTTCATTACTGAAAGACGAGCTCGTAAGTCACAATGTAGGCATCGCTGTATGCATACAGCAAATGATCTCTAGGGTCATAGTTTAGAAACTGGATATTAGCCTGCATCTTCTTAATGTGAATTCTCAAATCATAGCGCTCTTTGTTGGTTTTAGTGTCATAGGAGTAAAAGATCTCTTCTGTTTCTTTATCCAGGTATCGAGTCGCATAAAGCACACCGCACACCATGAAAGTGTTTGTGACGGTCCTTTTGTGAAGAGAAGTGGACCAAGTTTGGCCCAAAACAGGCGGGGTACTAGTCTCAACTTTACTAATCACCACATTTCCAAAGTTGCTTGTGGTTGCGTATATAACATAGACGCCTGATTCTTCTGTGACAAAATCCATGTCTGTATAACCATATGTATGGCCAAGGTGTGCGAATGGAAACTTGCTGCTATAACCTGTATCACTGGGTAAAGCTACAGTGTTGACAGATTTAGTTGTCATGTTGAACTGACAGACAGAGTATGAGTTGTAGCAGTTATAGTAGAGCGCGTTGGCATACATGACCATGTTTGGACCCTGAATTGTATTTGTTGTAGGATTTGAGCCTGCTATGTAAGTATCTATAGGACCTATATTTAATAAAAAGGTACTCAAGGTACTGTACTGCCGGATGAAGTTGCCGTATACATTACTAGTGTACAGCACCACCAGCCAGTATTTGTTCTCATCTCCAGGAGCAGGATTTACATCTCGACCCCAAGCACCATAAGTATACGAGGTGCTGTATACCGTGAGCGAATACGTTCTAGGTCCCGCTACTTTGACCAAACGACCCAGACCGCAGCGGCCTACAAAAATAACAAGAAATCCAAGATTGAAGTATTTCCTTTGTAGAAGCTTTAATTTAGGGACTCAAGGTTTTTAACGTACCTGGAAGAACTGTAGGAGGTGGTAACGTGGCCTCGAGCTCATCTTTGCATTCTTCCAGTTGTTTCTTATAGCGCTGGTTCTCTCGATCTTTCTTTACTACCTGCATGTTGTCAAACTTCTCCAGGTCTTCCATTGTGTCCTTCATATCTTCAAGCTTAAAGAAAAAGTACACTTGGTAAGGTAATGTAATGTGTATTACATAGCGCATTTATTGTGTATGGGCATACACCCAAAGCGTTTGACAATCATGAGGAGGGTCTCTCCAGACCACCACCAGTGTGACTGCAGCCACAGGACAACGGGGCCAGTGCGCTCAACACAGAGTAGCTATTGGTGGAGTGGAGAGACGGTGTTAGAGCCAATTCTGTGGATAAGGATGATTGGGAGGCCATGATCATTAAGAGCCGATAGAGGGAATTTGGCCAGGACACCAGGGTTACACCCCTACTCTTTATAAAAAGTTCCATAGGTTTTTTAATGACCACAGAGAGTCAGGACCTCGGTTTAATGTCTTATCTAAAAGACGGTGCTCACTGACAGTATAGTGTCCTCTTCACTATACTAGGGCATTAGTGCCCACACAAACCGCAGGTTGAGCGCCCCCTGCTGGTCTCTCTAGCACCTTTCAATTTCCCTGCCTATGTTGTATTATTTCAAAGGTTCTTAATCTTCAATCTCACATAGTCAGACATTCGGACTGATGGCAACAGAGGAATGTTATGTCTAGTACTGCCCTAGATGATCCATGACTGTTTTAAGGGTTGTTTTCATCATAAATCCTATCTTTGTCTAGTATAGGGGTGGGGGTTGGGTAGGTAAAATGTTTTTATTACTAATCAAAGAGTGTTATTCTTTATCATTATCACGAAAAGTGATGAAGTCTCTTTTTAGGCAGTTCAGAGTTGTTTCGTTTAGCAGACAGTCACAGCACTTTGATCCAAGATTTACAGTTGAAGTCAGAATTATTAGCCCCTTTTTATTTTTTTTTTTATATTTCCCAAATGATGATTCACAGAGGAATTTTTTTTTACAGTATGTCTGGTAACATTTTTTCTTCTGGAGAAAGTCTTATTTGTTTCATTTTGGCTAGAATAAAAGCAGTTGTTCATTTTTGAAAAAAATAAAATAAAAAAGCCATATTAAGGTCAAAATTATTAGCCCCTTTAAGCTATATATTTTTTCGATAGTCTACAGAACAAACCATCGCTACACAATAACTTGCCTGATTACCCCAACCTGGCTAATTAAACTAATTAACCTAGTTAAGCCTTTAAATGTCACTTATAGCTGCATAGAATGAAAAATATCTAGTAAAATATTATTTATTGTCAATGTCATCATGGCAAAGATAAAATAAATCAGTTATTAGAAATGAGTTATTAAAACTATTATGTTTAGAAATGTGCTGAAAAAGTCTTCTCTCCATTAAAACAAAAACTATGGAAAAGATAAACGGAGGATTAATAATTCTGACTTCAACTGTATCTAACATTCAAAAAGCACAATGTGTCACACTATATAATAGCCTCACTTGATAATTTATAATGCTTAACATTCTCTCTTAACATCTTTTCATTTTATTTTATAGAATGTTTCTGCCATCCAATAAATTACAGTATGAAATGTAAATTTGAAACTTTTTAATCCAAGTTTATATCTCATATTATCTGAGAATTGCAAGTTATAATAAGAAAATTCCCAGTTCCTAATGTAGGACGAAATAATGAAATACAGATGCTTTGAATCTATGAAATTTGAGATATATTAAAAATGGATTACAAGATTTTGTAGTATATTTGTACCAAGGTGAATTGGCATGGACGGAGGTGCCCCCGCCAATATCCACCAAATACTGAAATGTCCCCACCAATAATTTAATCACCTTCAAAATAAAATAATGCCAAGTTCGCTATGACTCCACCATGATAATATTAACCAAGACTGTGCAATTAATCGATATTCAGTTGGGCTTTCATGATTATGAAAAACAATAATCAGGAAAAAACTGTTAAATTGCATCACATGCCTCTCTAAATTTCTCTATTTTCATACCTTCTTAGCGCTCAAAATCATGTAAATGGACTTTTCCGACATGGGACATGCTTCATTAATATTTATTTGTATTATAAAGTGTTTAAAGCCTATTCATGTTTTTTAAAGAGCGAATTTGTGCTGTTCTGTGCATGCACTATAGAGATGTACGGTATGTACTTAATGTCTAGAGCAAATCTATGCTCTTGATATGTACCTACTGGTGATAAAAAAATCTAGCAATTAAATAAACATTCTAAAATGATTAAATGTCAGCATTATTTTGTCACCTGATCTGCAGTCTGTATGCTGAGATGATTGTATCCCTTGGTGGTGGCGTTGAGTTTGTCGAGGAGATTCTGAATTTCGGCTATCTCCAAATCAATGATCCGCATAGAAACAGCCCCGTACAGCTTGCTGTTGTCCTCATTTTCCAGCTTGGCCATATTTTCATCTAGTTGTGTGATGCGTTGTTGTAAACCCAAAACGAGTATGTCCATTTCCATCATCTGGAAATAGAGTAACGTTATGATTTTAATTGTTCTTCATTTTATTATTTTACAAAATAACAGTTGCAATGTGAGAAATAAATTGATACAGATAAGATCTGTGTACTATTTTGACAATCAAAGTTCACATATGGGTCTGATATTTAATAACCTAAAGAGTTCA
Organism: Danio rerio; assembly: GCF_052040795.2. Lineage (NCBI taxonomy): Eukaryota > Metazoa > Chordata > Actinopteri > Cypriniformes > Danionidae > Danio > Danio rerio. The sequence goes on along the minus strand of NC_141045.1, from coordinate 14,547,350 downwards.
CAAAAAAATGACAATTTGCTCACTATTTATTCACCCTCAAGTGGTTCCAAACCTTTCTGTTGAGCACAAAAGAAGCTGAAATCCTTTAATTATTGACTTCCATAAAAGAAAAAAAAAATAATAATATGGAAGCCAAGGTGGGCGGTTCATTACGCTGTGGCGACCCCAGATTAATAAAAGGACTATAAGCCGAAAAGAAATTGAATAAATGAATGGAAGTCAAGAATTCCAGCTTCAGAATTTACTCTTTTTGTGTTCAGCAGAGGAAAGAAAATCATAAAGATTTGGGACAAGTGAAGGTTAGGTAAATGACAGCATTTTCAGATTTTTTTTTTACTGCAACCGTACATGAAAGCAACTTCTCAATAATGTGTGAATAAAAAACCTGTTCAAAATGTTTACTTTACTGCATTTATGTATAATTTAAGTGAATTCCTTTGAAATTACATGAATGACACCAAAAAGTATGGTAGAAATATTTAGTAAATTATTTCAATACCATTATATTATGTTATTACCATTATATGAATCATAAGAACATATAATTTGAAAATTATCATACCATTGACCTCATTAAATAGCTTTGTATTTATGTAAAAAGTCCACATAATAATTTTTTTTTAAAAAATCAGTTACATAAAAGCAACATCAATATATATTAAGAATTATTATTATTTTTTAAACAAAATAGAGTAATTTTGCTTGCATGAATACAGTACACTACGGGTCGAAAGTTTGGGGTCAGTTTTTTCTTTTTTTCTTTAAAGAAAATTATTCTGTTCATCAAGGCGGCATTTATTAAATGAAAAAAAGTTAAATTGTTAAATATTTATTACAATTTTAAATAACTGCTTTCTAATTGTATGTAGTTTCAAATGGAATTACTTCTACAGTTATTATTGCTTTTATTACTATTACCAATAATAATAATAATAATAATAATAATAATAATAATAATAATAATAACAATAATAATTAATATTAGAGTGATTTCTGAAGGATCATCTGACTCTGAAGACAGGAGTAATGAAGCTGAAAATTAATCCTTAAAATAACAAAAAAAAAATGATTAAATTAAATTATAAGCAACTTTTGAACAGTTCTTATAGTGCAAAAACATTTCACAATTTTACAATTTGTACTGTATTTTTGATTAAATAAATGCAGACTTGGTGAACAGGAGAAGCTTATTTTAAAACATTTAAAAATTGTACTGACCCCAAAGTTTTTGACCGATAGTGTAAGATTTCATTTAAAGAAAAAAAAATGTAATGCTGTTTTCAGTAGCTGAATAATGTAAAGACACAAAAAAATCCCAAAATGTGTGAAATATGAGAAAATGGCCCAAAAAAGGTATAAAAGGTAATTGTTACTGATATAACTTCATAGATAACTTCACACTGAGTATTAAGGATTGAGTACTTAAGGTAACCCAAACATACCCAGGTTCAAAATGACCCGAACACAAAACATACAACACTATTTTAATGTACCTTTCCAAAAAACAATTGCAAAAATTCTTGCAAAAAAACCCCCAGAAAATTCTGTAAATAATTATTTTGGGCACCTTAAAGCATTGTAGAGTTACATTTCTTTACTAAACTATGCTTTAAAAAAAAAAAAATAATGACATGATTTTTATTTTTTTTTTCATTTTTATTATTTTTTTTTGTCAAAATGTGTCAGAATGTACCAGTACCTTCTCTGAAGTGATGGTCCTGATGCATTGTTTGGCAGTGGCCTCTACTTTGGTTAGTTTGTGGTCAGGAAAAGCAGGTTCTGAGTTTTTTAGATCACACACACAGTCTTTCCCCCTCGCTGACTATGATGACAAATTCAAAGCAAAATAAAATGACATGAAATGTGAAAAAAGCAAACAGCTGGAGATGATTTTTGAACAATTCAAAATGTTAAAAAGGCGCATGAAGTGTTTTTCCTTACCTGAAAGAAAGCAGGAGGAATGATGATCAACAGAATGAAAATCTGATTGGGACTCATGTCTGACGGCAGAAAGAAGCTCTTCTAACCTCAGAATAAACTTTGTTTGGCAGCAGCAGAGTTTTAAAGCTGTATCATGATGGTGAAATCAACACTTCTTCATTTCACCGGGTGAAGCAGAGGTAAGATCTGTTGTAATCGTCTTATCTCTCTGCACACCTTTGATGAGTTCATAAATAAAGAAAAACTGTATAAAATGAACAACAAAAAAAGCTTTGTATAATCATGAATTTGCATTTTATCTTGCAATACTGGTAATCATATATTTCGTTCCACAATGAAACTGCAGAAATGTTGTGAAATGAAATTATTTTGCACAGTCTAAAGTTTTTTTTGTAATTCTTTAGGAGGTGTTTGCAACATCCAAATGTCTCTCTGTTGTTTAAAGAAGAGCCTTTAGTGTTTTGGGTGTCATTTTCTCATCATGCTGTCTTTCCTGCTGCTCCTCACAGTCACAGTAAGTCTCATCTTTTTAGATTTCAATAATGTCTTTAACTAAGAGTTGTTTTTGTTATGAAATAAAAATAGTCACACGTTAAATGTGGAAATAATTAATCTGTATATGACTGCACATATTTACTGTATGTTTATTTGCTTGCCGTATAACAAAGTGATGTACTGGCATTTTTTCCCCTACAGTTTAAAGAAAGCTATTGTTATATAAGATATTTTGTGGATTTATTTCTTATGGAGTTTAATGTAATGCAAAATTTTAAGAGATTTATTATAAAATATTTATACAATATTTATGTTAAGTTATAAATTATTTGTATTTTCTATATTTATTCAGTTTAGCTTATCTGTACATAATGTGGTTATATAATAAATGTCATTTGACTCACTATCACCAATAATAATAATAATAATAATAAATTAAATTTTAGTTTGAAACAATATATTGTTAAATAATAATGTCTGATATATTTTATTGAGTTTAATATAATACATTATTTAATAATAATATACTATAATTTAATTTATTCATTCATTTTCTTGTCAGCTTAGTCCCTTTATTAATCCGGGGTCGCCACAGCGGAATGAACCGCCAACTTATCCAGCAAGTTTTTACAAAGCGGATGCCCTTCCAGCCGCAACCCATCTCTGGAAAAACATCCACACACACATTCACATACTACAGACAATTTAGCCTACCCAATTCACCTTTACCGCATGTCTTTGGACTGTGGGGGAAACCGGAGCAACCGGAGGAAACCCACTCGAAGGCAGGGAGAACATGCAAACTCCACACAGAAACGCTAACTGAGCCGAGGTTCAAACCAGCGACCTTCTTGCTGTGAGGCGACAGCACTACCTACTGCGCCACTGCCTCGCCCTACTATAATTTATATTAAAAAAAATTATCACATTAATAACTCTAAAATAATAAAGTTATTGAACATTCATTATATTCATTTTAATAAAAAGGTCAACAAGAAAATGCCATTCATGCAATAAATGTTGTATATGTACACTGCCAAAAGCTTTCAGCCATTTTACTTAAAAATCAAGTGAGTAAACTTGATTGTTAAACCCATTTGTTTTTAAAGCGACAAGTTGAAATTACTTAAAGAAAGCGAGTAAACGTGTTGTAACTTAGAACTGTTAAGTTGACTTCATTTTTGTAAATACAGTAAGCAAGACAAAGGGCTCTTTTTTAACTATCTAGGTGCTAAGTCTAAGGCCCAGCTTACACTAATGAATTTTAGTTTTAAAGTTTTGCTACGGTTAAGCCACTGTGCTTTTTGAGCATCAAAAGCGGAGGGTTTTGGAAACGCTAAAGAAGCCGTTGTCATTTTAAACCACTGCTGCTCCATATTAGTGTGGATGGGGGGAAAACGGAGACATCTGAAAACAGATGTGTGGCTGCCAACATTTACGCCACCTGATTGGGGCTTTTTCCTCAATATTAAGTAGCCTAAACAAAGTTCAATCTTGCATCCTTTCCTTGTAAGTTTAGACTTTGCAAGTTTGTTATGGAAAACAAATTCCAGATGACACGCCAGGTAAATTTTCAAAGGGAACATTGTACTTTATAACCTCATTCACATCACCCATGCTGTTTCACTTTCAAAACATATCAAAACATGATATAAGGAACTGTCAATTTTTCTTTTGATAATAGCAACTTAACAGACTATGTTGAGGCACCTTGTAGCTGCATATTTTATGACTGTCATCCTCAGCGTATGTGTATTTACAAAACAAAGCCTATAACATAACTGCCTCCATTTATTTTCATAAAAAATACAAAACATCCTCTCATTTGCTGAATATCAGTTTTAATAATCAATAATGGCCATTGTAAAGCTATAACATACAATAAGCTTATACAATATAGGAAATAAATGCAAGCAACCAGTCAAATGTGCAGAATCAGTAATATGTTACATTAATTAATATATTTACTCATCTTTGCGCTTAGCCAAAACATGTTACCTGAGAACAAGTAATAGATTCAAAAGACCAAAGTCGGAGAATATGTCGTTATTTGTAGACAACAAGATGAATGAGGACTTTAGACTAGCTTTTGGTTAGTCAATGGCAGGGTCTATTCCACACACCCATGTGTCCACAAAGTGGCACAAATGGATTTGCTATTTAAACAATGTTGCACAAAATGTGAAAATAAGGGTTGCGCTGGTCTGAAAATAGCAACAATTCACGCCAAACATGTCTTGTGGCTTATTGTGCCAAATGTATGATAGGGCCCAATGGGTTTACTGACTTTAAGTATGGTCAGCTAATTGCTTTTTACAGCCGTACCAAAACCACTGTAAAATAACGTGTAACCTAAAAACAAAGAGTGTAAAGACTGTATTTATGCTTTCTCAGTTGTCTGTGGAGTCTCAAAAGATTCCAGGTGAACAGAAGAATGATTCCTGCGTGTGCAAGTTAAGCAGCTCCATTTGGGCTTTTCCTGCTGTGAGGTTTGAAAAAGCCATGAAGCAACTTCAGACCTGCGAGGAAAACCTTACAGAGTTCCAGAAAAGAGTAAGATCCTTTCAATTCTCTTCTGTGCATTCCTGAAGCAAAATAACATCAATAATCGAGGGTTGTACTTTTCAGATCAGAGATGTGGAGCTGCCAAAGATGAAGCTCACTCTAAAGAACATTAAAAGCCGGCAGAAACGCTCTGATTTTGCTAACAGGAATGACCTATACAAAAGCCTTCACCTGCAGGAGCTGATATTGGAGCTGGAGGAGATCTACAATACTGCCACTGAAGTGCACAAGAAAAACCCCAGCAAAACCACTAATGACCTTCTCAAGGAGGTACAAGAAATCTTTATCAAAATAGTGACTGGGGACAAAATAGTAACATCCTAAGGCTAAAAGTAGCTCATAACTTGACAAATTAGGAGAATATCTTACAAACAATGTGCATGTTAGTACTAAATTTTTACTCTCTCACGCTGTGTTCACACCTGACGTGGCATGCCCTTTTCGAGCTTAAATAGACATGTGAACATTTTGAGGTTACTCACCTCATTGCATATCAAATTTGCGTCATTCACACATGAATTTCACTTTAAAGTAGACAATAGATTCGCACCATGGGCAAGGCTTCTGTCTGCCCGGTCACTCTAGCTTCGTTGCTAAAAGGTTTACATTGATTTTATTGAGATAACTGTGCTTTCAGGAAATCCTTCCAGAGGTGCACCTAGCTCTGTGAGTTCATCAACTCCTTCAGAAACTGAACTTAGGTGATGGCAGCTTTCAGCAGGATTTCAGACTGAGCCAAGACCAGTTCGATGAGCTGTTGTCCAGTGTTGACAGGAAGATTTCCCCTTAGGGACACAAACCGCAGTCACTACATCATAATCACGCCTCTACAAAAGCAAGCTCCTTATTGGTTAACGTGGCACATATTTCTGCTAAAGTTCAGATTTTCCAACTGAGTGAATCGTGCGATTTGTGCGTCAAATGCACAAAATGCTCAATTGCACTGCTTCATTTGTGCAAATCGCGCCACAGGATGTCTATTTTTGTTTTTGCATTGACTTTACATATAAATCACTCACGCTGGACGCTTCATCCGCTTCATCCGCTTCTAGTGTAATCGCACCATAAGAGTATTTTAGTACTAAAACTAGTAAATCAGTAGTGAAGAGAACACCTATACCCCTACAACTTTAAAAAGTAATTTCCTTAACCGTGGAGGTATTACCGAAAACCAGAAATTGGTTTTCAAATGTATTTTTTTTATTTAATTCAAACACACACACAAACACACAACTACATAAAAAAATTCTCAAAAATATATTTACACAAATATATTTATATATATATATTTATATATATATTTATACAAATATATATATATATATATATATATATATATATATATATATATATTTATATACATATATATATATATATATATATATATATATATATATATATATATATATATAAATATATATATATATATTATATTTAATTTAAAAGTCAATTAATTTTAAAAATATTTAAGTTTAGTTTTTCCATCTAAAGTTCTATTTATTTTTTTTATTTTTTATTTTTTAATATTTTAGTCCTGTTGTATTGTATTTTTTGTTCAGTTTTCTGTTTTAGTCATTTAATTTTTAGACTAAATTTACACATTGGTAGTTGCTATGGAAATGCTTTTAATTTTAAGGTCCTGTGAAGGGCTTTGAAATGTGCATTTTTCTTCTGTTTTGACGTAATCTTTACCGAAACATGAAGAGATGCTGGGACATTGTGCAGCTTCTCTCCTTTTTATAAAACAGCCAAAAGCATTTCGTTTTAAAACAGATCTGCCAGTGCAAGCGACTGAGCTCAAGCACATCAAATGAGAAGCGCCTTGAACGGGCAGGGTAGGTCAGGTATAAGAAACTATTTGATTGGTCAAGATTTGATGAGAAACTGAAGTATGTGGTAACGTGAAAAAAAAAAAAACATTGATCCATTTAGACGAAAGTGACAAAGTACAAGCCTTTCATGCTTATATAATTTTAAATCTTCTAAATGCTAATTTTGTCACTGTTTTTGGAGCGCACTAGCTTATACTATACAAAAAAAAAAAAAAAAAAAAAAAAACAAATCCTGGTTCCCCTAAATTTTTGAGCTACATCAAATTAACCTTATGAGTCCATTGAACTTATGTTATGGTAAACTGAGTTAAAACAGCTTGCATAATGTATAAAATTAGGCTAGAACAGTATTAAATTAGTTAAATAAGTTGCAATGAACTAAAAACATAGGCTGTCATGACTAAAAGTTTATATAATTTTTTTACAGTATAGAAACTAACAATACTTTAGAACAACATCTCATTCATTCATTCATTTTCTTTTCGGCTTAGTCCCTTTATTAATCCGGGGTCACAGCGGAATGAACCACCAACTTATCAAACACATGTTTTACGCAGCAGATGCCTTTCCAGCCGCAACCCATCTCTGGGAAACATCCATACACACTCGTGCACTACAGACAATTTAGCATACCCAATTCACCTGTACTGCATGTCTTTAGACTGTGGAGGACACCGGAGCAAACTCACGCTAATGCAGGGAGAACATGCAAACTACACACAGAAATGCAAATGACCCAGCCGAGGCTCAAACCAGCGACCTTGTTGCTGTGAGCTGACAGTTAGTCTTCCTTAGACTAACATGGAAAAGACTTTATTTTATTTTCATGGGACTTTTAAAGTTTTGCTCATATTTTAACTTGGGGACCAATTCATTCATAATTTTTATGTTTAGCTCATATAAACATCGAATCTGCTGCTTATTAACTAAGTTTCAACTTAGTGTCAAATGATTCATCATAAATTGGAAAAACTCACATCAAGTGCTACTAATACAAAGTTTCTGATTTTATCAGGATAATACAAGCTAGGTAGGGATTAAAAAAAGAGCTTTTTTTGTTTTGTTTTGAAGTGCTCAATTGAAATTGATGACAATTATTACAATTTAGTGCAAGAAACAGTGAGATTTAAGTAATTATTTATTAAAACTACTGCTTTACAAAGCCCACATTTAGTAAGCATTGCATCCAAAAATCCAAAAGTATCTGAAAACATCTTATTATAATGGTTTACCCATCATTAAAGTTCAACAAAGATTTGCCTCAAACAATTCATTACCCTGGATTCAAAGACATGCTGATTTTTATATCATCATTGTTCCTCTCAGCTGACCAAGGCAAGGAAGGACGTCCAAAACATGTACAAAAGCAATGTCTTCAATCTAGAGACGATGCAAAAGAGGCTCCGTGACCTCAACAACAGAGTGCAGAGCTGTAAAACTATACCCGAAGATTTCAGAAGTAAGTACATGACTCTACATGACCATGCCTCATTGGACTGTACTTTGTTATAATATAATAAATTGTATAATTTGTTTACCTTAAACGTGAACAATCCGCTTACAGGTACTTGTCATCAGCGTATCATGTCCAGAATAAGTTCTCCAGTTGTCACCAAGCTCAATTCCATCAGCAAGTCGTATATTTCAGGAGCCTGGGGTAGAGATGCCAAACCCAACAGTAAGGAGCGTTATTGGGAACACTGTTTGGTTAGTGGACACAAGTATGGAAACACATTCAGAATGTACAACTCGTATGAAGATTTCATGGGCAGCAAGAACTACAAAGATGAATATGTTGCATCATCGTACAGTCATACCAATGCTGTTCAGGGTTCTGGCACTATACTGTATGACAATACTGTGTTTTACCAATGCTATGGCAAAGCTGAAATCTGCAGCTTCAATATTACAACTCAGAAAACCAAGCGTATGAAACTGGATGATGCCGGCATCGAAAACACGTTCCCGTTCTGCTACTACAGCTGTCGTGATTGGACAGACATCGACCTGGAGGCTGACAGAGATGCAGTGTGGGTGATTTACGCCACCATGGAGAATCATGGGAACATCGTGTTGAGTCGCTTAGACCCGGTGGAGCTCAATATCACACACACATTTAAGACGCATCTCTTTAAGAGGTCAGTCAGCAGCACGTTTATGGTGTGTGGAGTCCTTTATGCAACACGTTTTGTTAATACTTATCAAGAGGAAGTGTTTTATGCTTTTGATACAACCACTGGTCAAGAGATAAACTCTCTTTCTTTGCCTTTTGAGAAGGTTTCTGCTGGAATAGCCAACCTGAACTACAATCCTGTTGACAGGAAGCTGTACATGTATAATGATGGCTATCTGCTAGCATATAACACCTTCAACTGAGGGTTGTTCTTAAGCAGCTGAGGGGGAAAATATGCATTGCCACTAAGTTTGTAGTTAGTCATGTCAGTTTGAATTGCACAGCATGCAGAAATACATGCACAGTGATTTAACAAAATGGCTCTGCTATATCATTATGTAACTGTGTCTGAGTGAGATGAATAATTTTGTCATTTTCATCGCAATAAATCTGCAGAGAACACTTGTGTGAATGTTATTCATCAACTTTTTTTTTTATCTCACATTCTCTATAACTAATTCTTCAAATGACTTCTTTTAGATATTATGAAAATTAACCATGGTTTATAAGGTGTAATTTTTTTTTATGATAGATTGCCATTGGTTTTATTTCAAATGGTTAAACTGTGATTAAAACAGTAATTTTTTTAAGTACCCTTAAAAAAATAATTATATATATATATATATATATATATATATATATATATATATATATATATATATATATATATATATATATATATATATATATATATATATAGTTTTATTAGTATTTTTATTCAATGCTTTGAAAAATAATTTAAATCTTTGTAGACTATAAATACATATGTACTATATATCATTTATTTTAATATGTGGGCAACAAATTATAGATTCATTTTATTTAAAAATTATTATATTATTCATATTTTTTAAATTCAACTATAGGGGTGCCGCCAGGTAGGGGGCCTTACAAGACAATGTGCCCAGGGGCCCCTGAGTTCTTAATCCGGGCCTGTGTCTGAGACATACTTATGAGGCATAAAAGACAATAATCATATCATCAACGTTACATTTGAAAATACTGGACAGTATGACAGAGATAACTTGTTAAAAAATGTTATGTTATCTTGCTAAGTTACCTTCACAGGTGAGACATGACCATTATTAGGGACCGAGCACCGAACGGTGCAAGGCCCTATTGGAATTGCTCCGTTTATTAGGGACCGAGCACCGAAACGGTGCGTAGGCCCTATTGGAATTGCTCCGTTTATTATTAGGGACCGAGCACCGAAACGGTGCGTAGGCCCTATTGGAATTGCTCCGTTTATTAGGGACCGAGCACCGAAACGGTGCGTAGGCCCTATTGGAATTGCTCCGTTTTTTATTATTAGGGACCGAGCACCGAAACGGTGCGTAGGCCCTATTGGAATTGCTCCGTTTATTATTATTATTATTATTATTATTATTCTTCTCTCCAATGAATCGCGATTTAGAGGGGCTAAACATGCCCGAAAACTCACGCAACTTTGCACACGCCTCAGAAGTGGCGAAAATTTACGTTTATTATGGGCTTCGGAAGTGGGCGTGGCAAAATGACTCGACAGCGCCACCTAGAAAAATTAAACGGACGAGCCCCCGATCCACGAATCACACACACGCACGAAAATTGGCACACACCTCAAACACACCAAAACATACGAAAAAGTCTCTTGGAGCCATATCTCAAACCCAACAGGAAGTCGGATATTTTTGACTTCCTGCGGCGAAAAAGTGCCATTTTTGCCATTTCCAGGCGTCGTATTTTAACGAACTCCTCCTAGGGATTTTATCCGATCGACATCAAAATTGGGTTTTGTCATCTAAAGGCCTTGGCGATGTTAAATTGCGAAGCTTTAGAGTTTTCGTCGATGGGCGTGTCCGTGGCGGCCTCGCAAACTTTGACGATTCGCCACAAAACAGGAAGTCGTTATAACTCAACCATGCATTATCCGATCTGCCTCAAAATTCACACGTTTAATAGCAGTCCTGACCTGAACACGTTTACATGCCGATATCCAGATACAGTTATAGCGCCACCTGCTGGCCACAGGAAATGACATGATTTACTGAGTAAAAAACTCCTCCCACAAATTTTATTGTATCAGCACCAAAATTAGGTTGTGTTATCTGAAAGCTCTAGCGATGATATATTGTGAAGATCTAGAGTTTTCGCCGAGGGGCGTGTCTGTGGCGGCATGACAAACCTCAACGCTTCGCCATGGAACAGGAAGGCTTTATAACTCAATCACACAATGTCCGATCTGTCTGAAACTTCACATGGTTGATAAAAGTCCTCTCCTGAACACATCCACATAACATTATTAAAGTAGGTGTGGCAAATAGACTCGACAGCGCCACCTACCAAAATTAATCGGACGAGCCCCTGATATACGAATCACACACATGCACGAAAATTGGCACACACCTCAAACATGCCAAAACATACGAAAAAGTCTCTTGGAGCCATATCTTAAACCCAACAGGAAGTCGGATATTTTTAACTTTCTGTGGCGAAAAAGTGGCATTTTTGCCATTTCCAGGCGTTGTATTTTAACGAACTCCTCCTAGGGATTTTATCTGATAAACACCAAAATTGGGTTTTGTCATCTAAAGGCCTTGGCGATGTTAAATTGCGAAGCTTTAGAGTTTTCATCGATGGGCGTGTCCATGGCGGCCTCGCAAACTTTGATGATACGCCACAAAACAGGAAGTCTTTATAACTCTGGCATGCAATATTCGATCTGCCTCAAAATTCACACATTTAATAGCAGTCCTGACCTGATCAGGTTTACGTGCCAATATCCAGTTACAGTTATAGCGCCACCTAATGGCCACAGGAAATGACATGTTTGACACTGTAACAAACTCCTCCCACAAACTTTCCCGTATCAGCACCAAAATAGAGTGGTGTCATCTGAAAGCTCTAGCGATGATATATTGTGAAGATCTAGAGTTTTTGCAGAGGGGCGTGTCTGTGGTGGCATGACAAACCTCAACGCTTCGCCATGGAACAGGAATTTCTTATAACTCAACCACACAATGTCTGATCTGCCTAAAACTTCACATGATTGATAAAAGTCCTCTCCTGAACACATCCACATAACAATATTGAGTCAGAGTCATAGCGCCACCTGCTGGCAGAAGGTAGTTTGGCTTGTAACTCGGCCACACAATGTCAGATCATCCTAAAATGTCACATGGTTGATGAAAGTCCTCTCCTAAACACATCTTCATAATAATATTGAGTCAGTCATAATGCCACCTGCTGGCAGAAGGTAGTTTGGCTTATAACTCAGCCACACAATGTCCCATGTGCCTGAAACTTCACATGGTTGATAAGATTCCTCTCCGGAAGACATCTACATGCCAATCTTAAGTCACAGTTATAGCGCCATCTGCTGACAGAAGGAAGTTTGGCAGAAATCTGTGATTTTCTTAGATTTTTTATATATATATATATTGGCTTAAATTATTATTGTTCGCTGTTCTCTGTCATCGGAAGGTCACCGGGCGGCGGTGAGCCCGGGTGCGAGGTCCCTATCATCGCTGCTTGCAGCTTTAATTATTATTATTATTATTATTATTATTATTATTATTCCGCCCCCTATCGGGGCACTTTTGAGGGTCTAAACATGCCCGAAAACTCATGAAAATTTGCACACACACCAAACCCGGTGTAAATAGCAGGTTGATATGGGTCTCGGAAGTGGGCGTGGCAAAATGACTCGACAGCGCCACCTAGAAAAATTAAACGGACGAGCCCCCGATCCACGAATCACACACATGCACGAAAATTGGCACAAACCTCAAACACACCAAAACATACGAAAAAGTCTCTTGGAGCCATATCTCAAACCCAACAGGAAGTCGGATATTTTTGACTTCCTGCGGCGAAAAAGTGGCGTTTTTGCCATTTCCAGGCGTTGTATTTTAACGAACTCCTCCTAGGGATTTTATCCGATCGACACCAAAATTGGGTTTTGTCATCTAAAGGCCTTGGCGATGTTAAATTGCGAAGCTTTAGAGTTTTCGTCGATGGGTGTGTCCGTGGCGGCCTCGCAAACTTTGACGATTCGCCACAAAACAGGAAGTCGTTATAACTCGGGCATGCATTATCCGATCTGCCTCAAAAGTCACACGCGTCATAAAAGTCCTAACCTGAACACGTTTACATGCCAATATCCAGATATAGTTATAGCGCCACCTGCTGGCCACAGGAAATTACATGTTTTACACTGTAACAAACTCCTCCCACAAATTTTTTCGTATCAGCACCAAAATTAAGTGGTGTCATCTGAAAGCTCTATCGGTGATATATTGTAAAGATCTAGAGTTTTTGCAGAGGGGCGTGTCCGTGGCGGCATGACAAACCTCAACGCTTCGCCAAGGAACAGGAAGTCCTCATAACTCAACCACACAAGGTCTGATCAGCCTGAAACTTCATATGGTTGATAAAAGTCCGTCCCTGAACACATCCACATAACAATATTGAAGTGGGCGTGGCAAAATGACTCGACAGCGCCACCTAGAAAAATTAAACGGACGAGCCCCTGATCTACGAATCACGCACATGCACGAAAATTGGCACACACCTCAAACACGCCAAAACATACGAAAAAGTCTCTTGGAGCCATATCCCAAACCCAACAGGAAGTCGGATATTTTTAACTTCCTGCTGCAAATAAGTGGCATTTTTGCCATTTCCAGGCGTTGTATCTTAACGAACTCCTCCTAGGGATTTTATGCTATCGACACCAAAATTGGGTTTTGTCATCTAAAGGCCTTGGCGATGTTAAATTGCGGAGCTTTATAGTTTTTGTCGATGGGCGTGTCCGTGGCGGCCCCGCAAACTTTGACGATTCGCCACAAAACCGGAAGTCATTATAACTTAGGCATGCATTATCCGATCTGCCTCAAAATTCACATGTTTAATAAGAGTCCAGACCAGAACACGTTTACACGCCAATATCCAGATACAGTTATAGCGCCACCTGCTGGCCACAGGAAAAGTCATGATTTACAGAGTAATAAACTCCTCCCACTATTTTTTTTTGTATCAGCACCAAGTTTGGTGGGTTGTTATCTGAAAGCTTAAGTGATGATATATTGTCAAGATCTAGAGTTTTCGCAGAGGGGCGTGTCTGTGGCGGCATGACAAACCTCAACGCTTCGCCGTGGAACAGGAAGTTCTTATATCTCAACCACACAAAGTCAGATCAGCCTGAAACTTCACATGGCTCATAAAAGTCCTCTTCTGAACACATCCCCAAAACAGTAATGAGTCAGTCATAACGCCACCTGCTGGCAGAAGGTAGATAGGCTTATAACTCAGCCAAACAACATCCGATCTGCCTGAAACTTCACATGGTTGATTAAATTCCATTACTGAAGGCATCTACATGCCAATCTTAAGTCACAGTTATAGCGCCACCTGCTGGCAGATGGTAGTTTGCATTATAACTCAACCACACAAAGTCCGATCTGCCTGAAAGTTCACATGGTTGATAAAAGTCCTCTCCTGAACACATCTACATAACAACATTGAGTCTGTCGTAGCGCCACCTGCTGACAAAAGGCAGTTTGGCTTATAACTCAGCTAAACAATGTCCGATCTGCCTGAAACTTCACATGGTTGATAAGATTCCTCTCCTGGTGACATCTACATGCCAATCTTGAGTCACAGTCATAGCGCCACCTGCTGAGAGGAAGAGGTTTGGCATAAATCGGTGATTTTCTCCGATTTTTTAAACATATCGGCTTAAATTATTACCGTTCGCTGTTCTCTGTCATCCTGAGGCCACCGGGTGGCGGTGAGCCCGGGTGCGAGGTCCCTATCATCGCTGCTTGCAGCTTTAATTATTATTCTTCTTCTTCTTCTTCCGCG
>NC_141045.1:13330000-13415000 GCF_052040795.2 Danio rerio | reverse complement strand
GCAAAAAAATATTAAACTTAAAATTGCTATATTTAAAAAAAAAAACTGCTTTTATTCTAGCAAAAAAAATAAAAATAAAAATAGCAACATAGGCTTATTCTGAAAACATAGCCTCATATACATTTCTGGAGATCACAAATTGTGTAGTCAGAAATACATATGGCTGCATTTCGTCTTTAAAATAAACGCTACAGGGCGGTATGACACCGTTCCTTTTTGTGCTCACCAGCTGACCGATTACCTATGTATGGACGGCTTTCCCATCGTTACTAGTTTTTCCAGTGGCTCACCATGTACATCGCCGAAGAGCGAAGAGCAGTTCCAGAAAGCAGGTAAGACAAATACTGAACCCAAAAAATAAATAAACAAGTAAATAACAGGGTGAGAATCTGGTAAAAGATGAAACATGGTTAAAATCAAGCGAGGGCTTTTCTTTTTGATTGCTTTCAGTTTAATTTAGGAAAGTGAGAAATCTGAGATCTGCAAAGCATACACAGCAGCTACAAAAACATATTTAGCGCTCTTTAGAAATGTATATAGGGGTAAATTTTCAGAATGAGCCTGGGTGGAAATAGCAAATGTCCTAGGTCTGTTAAAATTTGTGAAATATTCAATAAGAATAAAAAAAATTCGCAGGATATATATATATATATATATATATATATATATATATATATATATATATATATATATATATATGTATATATATATATATATATATATATATATATATATATATATATATATATATATATATATATATATATATATATAAATATAAATGATAAATATTTTTTAAAAGTATTTGTAAAATACAATAATACATAATATATAGTGCATATGGCTGAATTTTCCTTTGCACACTTGCAAAAGAAAAAAGACAATACAGTAGCGAGTGTACATTTCATACATGTACAAGATTGTTTTTTGAGTAATTCTGTGCTTGTCCGTCCTGACCTCCTCCTCTTCCAGCCTTACATTTATCACATGCAGACTGCAGAAGATGAGCTAAAGGCTTGACGAATGAGAAAAACAACAGCAGAAAATACACACGCCATAGACCAGGTTACAGATAGAGGAGCAGAAACACTGAAAAAAATCGGCCCCCAGAGACAGTAATTAAGACAAAGGATGAGGGTTGAATCAGGGTTAAACACTGGCCATCATGAACAGCGTGAAAGAAAGAAGGAAGGAAAGAAAGAAGGAAAAAGAAAGGAATCAGCGCAGCCCCACAGTGATGGATGAAGCTAGGAGCCTGCTATATTAAAGCCATTAGAGGGACATTTCTTCACCTTTCCATATAAATCTCCAGATAAATTATTTACCTCTCGCAGACCCACGCAACATGATATATGTGCGCGAGGCTTTTGTGTTCCTCTTAAGAGCAGCTTTCAGCAGAACCTCGCTGTGCAGGCCTTCAATGAGCTCCAGTTTGTGACGAGTGACCCTTGAAAATGTTGTAAGCGTTTATATTTGTGCGTTGCTGAGGCAGTTTCTGCAGAAATACAGCTGCCGGTTTGACTAAGTGGATCATTCTCATAAAAAAAAAATAAATAAATAAAAAAAGGATGAAATCTGACATGTTGTGAACTAATGATTAATAAAATGTAATACTCTCATGTTTTGTGTGAATTTATATACAATGTATTGTTATAAAATGTGAAGTTTCTGGTTTCTCTGGATTTACAATTGTATGAGTAAATGATCATTTTTGTTCTGTTATGTTTGAATATTATAATGAGACTTAGGGCCCTATCATACACCCAGCGCAATGTGGCGCAAGGCGATGTGCAATACTTGTTTGCTTGTTTCAGCTTGGCGCAAGAGTCGTTTTGAGGCGTTGCGCCACGCTCTTTAAATAGCAAATGCTTTTGCGCTCATATGTGCGCCCATAGGCGTTCTGGTCTAAAAAGGAAGGCGTTCTGAGGCGCACTGCTGGCGCATTGCTATTTTGAGAAACTATAATAGATTTTTCATTGGACCAAAACAAACCCAGTCTAATCTCCAGCGCAGAGTTGCTCTGTTTAACTGTTTTTTGTTAAAAAAAAAAAAAAAAAAACTGTTAACTGTTTGCTTGTGAAATGCTCGGTTTTTCCACTTACTTTACGTCATGTAAATAGCAAATGCACTTATGGCCCAACGCAGCTGGCTCTTAAAGGGAATGGGAGATGAAACTCTGATTGGTTTATTCTTAAAGCACACCTATAACTCATTAAGTAAATATACTCAACCCTTTTAGACCTTGCGCCATGACGCAAAGCGGATTTTCCCGTCTGTAAGTTATCAAATATGGTTTCTGACACGACCTGAAAGCGTTTGCGCCCTGCGCTTTCCGTTTTGCGCATGGACTGTCAAAATAGAGCCCCCAATAGTAGAGATGGTCTAAAGTGAGATTGCATGTGTTTGTTCATTTTAGACAACACCTGTTTTACCTTCACAAGAATTAAGGAAGTTTTATTTGTTTTTCAACTTTTTTTATTGACAAAAAACTGAATAATCTGTTATTTTGAACAATTCAGACCAAAGCTAATGTGTTTATTAGCATGAGTAATGAGTAGACAACACATTTATTACAGTGTTTATTAAAATTTGGAAAGTTGTAAATAAAGTTAAACCATTGTACTAATATTCATAAAACATTCTTCTGAAATACAATCAGCAAAATTACTGTTGATTTCAATTAAGGCTAATTTTTAGTCACTTTTATACATATCTGTACTTTAAAAAAATAGCTTAAACCAGCCTAAGCTGGTTTGCTGGTTTTAGCTGCTTGACCAGCCTGGTTTTAGAGGGGTTTTGGGTGCTGGAAAAAATGACTGAAAACCAGCCTGGAAGTGGCCAAAACCCCTCTAAGGGTCGTTTCACACCTAGACTTTTGTTTCGGAACCTCTCTCGTTTGTCTTTGCACGTTTTTTTTGGCATATGTGAAACCAGAATTCGCACTCAGATCCGCGCCAAATCAATCGGTCCGAGCTTGCCTGAATAAGGTGGTCTTGGCTTGATTGAAACGAACTCTGGAGCGGATCCATTGTAGAGAAAGCAATACAATCCGAGCACAGCTACTGTATATCACAGTGTTTTAAGAATATAGACATACGGCTATATGAAGAGAGAATTATAAGTAGGGCGGGAAGTTTTGGGAGTTATCCGCAAATGCACAGAGACTCCTGGATGCCTGCAAACGAGTGATAATCTCCCGTAAATCACATGTCTCCCTCCCAGTCCTCAAATACGTTGCGTACCCTTCTCACCCCTCCCCACCACTTTAGACACGTCCCGCGTACCCTGTGAAACACCACCAAACCACCACCCCCCGACAGCTGAGTGGGACTCCGTGAAACTCTGACCAATGTGAGGAGAGCATGACTTGTTTTAGCTATTTTGGCCCGTTTAGAAACTTTGCCGTGTGAAAGCGAACCGCACCAAGAACAAAGAGCAACAATGTAACAATTTTTATCCCTGTTTCGTAACAACTGAATGGATTCACAAGCGTGAAAGCACCCTAAAACCAGCGTGGTTGACCAGCTTACACCAGCCAACCAGCCTAGGGTGGTTTTAAGCAGTTTTTTTCAGTAGGGTATAGTAATATATATTAGCATTTTTAACATGTTTTAGCACATGGCAGCCATAATTTAACATGTAGCTAGCATCTTATAAACATTTCTAACACAACTGTCATGCTTTAACACGTGCTTGCCATGTTTTATCATGTTGTTAGCATGTTTAGTCTTTTCTCTAGCATGCTTTAATGCTATGCTATACCATATGGTAGCATGCTATGAACATTTGTAACACAGCTATCTTGTTTACAAAAGTATGAACTTAAGTGAGGATAGCTAAATAACTTGACTGAAAGCTACTTCCTGGTTTTCCACCAATGAGCCATTCAATGTTTTTAAATCAAATTTGGAAGCTGTTACCTAGCAACACAATGGCCAGTGCCAACTTTATGATAATGCATAAGGCAAAGAGCAAGGTGTTATTTTTTTGAAAAGCACATCAAAATAGCCTGAAGCAGTACATTTTGTGCTAGATTCTAGTAACCGATACATATTGTAGCATGTTTCTGTCGTGGTCTGGCACATTGTTGCCATGTTTTGACATGTAGCTAACATATACTAGCATCTTGTAAACACTTCTAACACAACTGTGATGCTTTAGTATGTTGCTAATGTTTATAACTGTAACACATAGTTGCCATGTTTTATCATGTTGTTAGCTTGTTTAGCCTTTTTTCCTAGCATGCTTTAATGCTACATGCTAACATTTAGTAGCATGTTATGCACATTTATAAAACAGCTATCTTGTTTTAATGAAAGTGTGACCTTTAAGTAGATCAGTACATTGACTTACGATAGCTAAATAACTTGATAAAGAACAGAAAGCTACTTCCTGGTTTTTCATTAATGAGCCATTCACTGTCAAATCTGGAAGGTGTTGTCTGGCAACACAATTGCAAGTACCATCTTTATGATAATGCATAAGGGAAAGATTGAGTTGTTTATGAATTGCACATCAAAATAGCATGAATTAATAAATTACTAACATGATTTAGCTAATGGCTGCCATGTTTAGCATGTACTAGCATCTTATAAACACAAACAACTGTCATGTTTATAACATATTTATTCTTATTTTCTAGCATTAACAATATGCTACCATGTGTCACAATTGCATTAAACAGTAAATTTCTTGCTAGTTTCTTATAACTTTGATATGCATTTTAGCATGTTTAGCTAACAACATTATCTTACAAACATTGATAACACAACTCTTATAGCATGTTGCTAACATGTTTATAAAGTATTATCACATCACTGCTATGTTTTAGCATGTTTGTAGTAACTTTGATACACATTTTAGCATGTTTATAACATGTTTTAGCTAATGGCTGTCATGTTTTAACATGTTGCTAGCACTTACATCTTACAAACATTACTAACATGACTGTCATAGCATGTTGCTAAAATTTTTTATAAAGTTTCAACATATTGCTGCCATGTTTTAGCACTTGCATCTTACAAACATTGCTAACACAACTGTCATAACATGTCACTAACATGTTTATAATGTTTAAGCACATGGCTGTCATGTTTTAGCATGTTGCCTGGATGTTAAGTCATTTTCTTGCATGCTTAAATGCTTTGCTACCATGTGCCAAAATAGCATAGAACAGTAGATTTCATGCGAGTGCCTAGTAACTTTTGATACATGTTTTAACATGTTTATAACATGTTTAGCTAATGGCTGCTATATTTTAATGTGTTGGTAGCACTTGCA
The DNA here is from genome assembly GCF_052040795.2 of Danio rerio. Classification (NCBI taxonomy): domain Eukaryota; kingdom Metazoa; phylum Chordata; class Actinopteri; order Cypriniformes; family Danionidae; genus Danio; species Danio rerio. The sequence goes on along the minus strand of NC_141045.1, from coordinate 13,409,720 downwards.
TCTTACAAACGTTGCTAACATAACTTTCATAGCATGTTGCTAACATGTCTATAACGTTTTGATTACATGGCTGTCATGCTTTGTAATGTTGCTTGCATGTTTTGTAATGTTGCTTGCATGTTTTAACACTATGCTAGCATGTAGTAGCATGCTATAAACATTTCTGTCACAGCTATCGTTTATTAAACACATTTCTAATATTGTAAAGCATGTTTTACCATGTTGCTCAAATGTTTTTTGCATGAAGTAACTTGTTTGCGTGAATTAGTGTTCTAACATTTGTACTAAGCAGGTAATATTGTGGTAGTGGCACAGTACTCGACTGAAAGAAAGCACATGCTTGTTTGTGTGTGTCACATCGGGCTGTAAAAGAGTGTGCTGGTGAAATTGAAAGTAGATGACATAGCTGATGAAATACAACTGTGCGTGTGTGTGTGTGATTATATATTTTAGGGGGGCTCTAAAAGATAAGATGTGCTCTCTGCTCTCCTCTTCACTCTATTAATATAGAACAGAATGATTTCTATTACTGCTGCATGCATATACACAGGGAAAAATCATTTGGCAAAGCAGAATTAACAAATAAACAAGCTCAATATTTGGGAGAATTATTTAACAGGCATTGCGTCAAGGGAAAAGGGCTCAGCTCATGCTTGTTTGACATCGTTTGACGCTTTTGTTTCATAATTTGCATGAAATATTCTCAGTGCAATCTGCTAATTATAATTTCTAGAAAGAAATTAGTTTTCGATTGCTCGCCTTTGTCTACATCATGCTGTTTTTAGGAAATAAAGGCTGCTGAACATAGATTGTGATTCGAAATTATGCATTTTAAATCCGCATTTATTTATTTATGTCATCATCATCACAATTGAAACAATTCGGTTGCACTTGACGTTTGTAAAGACATATATTTGCATTTTACTACTATATTAAAGTTTTTCTTTGTTTTTGTACTTTTTATGTTCTAGTAGGTCAAACTAAATGAAAATAAAAGGTATTTCCTTAGTAATTATACTATGTTTAATTTTTTAGACATTATATTTCAGTTCGTTTAAAACTTCTTTTAAAGTTAAAACTCAAATTAAACCATCCTAACATATTGCTACATGTACAATATACAGAATTACTTGAATTTAGCACTTGGCTTACAAGTTAGTAAGTTGTTTGCATGTTTTAACACATGGCTAGCATGTTTTAGCATGTTTCGCTATACTTCAACACATTGATGACATGCTTTACAATGTTCTTAGCATGGCAAAGCATGTTGTTAGCATGGTTTAGCATGTTTCCATCATTTAATAAGAAATTTGATCTAAGAAACTTTAAAAGTAGATCAGTACGTTAAATAACTTGACAGAAAACTGAAAGCCACTTCCTGGTTTTTTCACCAATGAGCCATTTACTGTCATTAAATCAAACCTGGAAGCTGTTTCCTGGCAACACAACGGCCAGTGCCATCTTCACGACAATGCAAAAGGCAGAGATCAAGGTGTTATTTATGAAATGCACATCAAAATAGCATGAAGCAGTAAATTAAGACCTTTTCTGTGTTGCTCTTCATCAACAGCATGCCCAGAAATGCCCTTAATTTTGGCAGAGTTCAGTTTTTCAAATGCATTTTCTCCCTCCCTGACAGCTCTGCAGTCATATCAGTCTTGAAAAAGAGGAAAATATGATTCATTTGACTCGGTTGCTTTCCTCGAAAAGGCCATGAAGCCAGTCTGCTGACCTTTCACAGCGTAGAATGCGATACTGTGAGGAATAGATAAGTCGGGATGTTAAAAATACTCATTTTGCGTTAAAGATTTTATAATTTTCAGTTACAGTTTTCTTTGTTACAGTTTTTCTTCTTGAGATTAGTCAGTGACTATGTTTACATGGACATCAGTAATCAAATTATTTGCCTTGATCTGAAAAAGACTATAATATGATTAAGGTGTTTACATGAGTTTTGAATGTTCCTTTCATGGTCCTGTTTTACATGTTATAAGACATAATTCGATTAACACCATTGCGTCAATGCGCTGTCCACATTTCCTCCAGAGTTTTATGTAATTTTGGGTGTTTCATTTTTAATTTAACTGTAGTTTGGCGTTTCATTTTCATTCAGGAGCATATCATGGATGCCCTCATGACAAACGAGATACTGGATGTGAGTATGAACTGCTGGAAGAGTGTTGTTTTAATGGAATTTGGTACCGCACGCCGTATGGGCAAAAAAATTTCGCATTTCACGATGCAGGTGTCTGTGGTCCTTCACTGACTCGGTAGGTGCTGAAAATAGTGTCAAACAGCCGTGTGTGTATGGAACATCCTGTCCTGTGAAAATCTTAATTGAACGGTAATAGTTTAATTGCGATGTTTACATGTCTGTACTGTGCTTCAATAATCCAACTAAAATCATCTTACTCCACATCTTAATTCGATTTCTGTTTAGTTTGATTTTGACTTTAATCTAATTCAATTAATCAAAAATCGCTGTTTAAATGGTCGACTCTTAATCAGAGCATTGTCTTAATCGTATTAACATTGGATTATTGGTGTCCATATAAACGTACTCACCGTTTAGTCACATTTAAATATCGTATAAACATGTTTTGTTGTGTTGCTAAAATGTTTTTTGCACAAATTAGCTTGTTATTAGCGTGATATATGAATCATTTATGTCATTACATAATGATGGCATTAATGAATAAGCAGAAACATTGTGCAAAAAAAATCCTGTTCACACTTATTCATGGAAACATGTAAAAATGCTGTATTTATGTTATTACAAGCTAATAACAAGCTAGCAATGTTACGTTGTATAAAAAAATATATATATATGTATATGTCAATACATATGTAAATATAAAATATATGTAAATAACTAAAATAGCATTTAATTTTAGTTGGCAAAATAATTTAATTAACCAAATATTTAACATACACCTCGGTGAAAATATCAACCTAGGCTCATTCTGAAAATTTACCTTTATATACATTTCTGGAAAGTGCCAAATTTGTCCCTGGAATACGCTTTTTTGTTTAAGTTTTTGAGAATCCACCAGAGGTCGCTGTGTACGCTTTTTCAGGTCTTAAATTTCATTCATGCCTGCTGTTCTCATATAAATCCACCAGAGGCTGCTGCCGACTGACTGGCTCACCGAATGGCTGACTGATTGACCGGTCATCTGACCCACCATCCTCTGTCCTTAAACCCAACCAACAGTGTTTTCACAAGCACCGATTGACCCGACTACCCACTTCCCTAAAACCAACCGACAGTTAAAAAGCAATCCAGAAAAAGAAAAGCCCTTGCCTGAATTTAACCACGTTTTACCGCATTCTCACCCTGTTATTAATTTGTTTATTTTATTTTTTGGTTTCTGTTTTTGTCTTACCCGCTTTCTGGAACTATTTTTCGCCAGACTCAAACTCGCTGTCAACTCCCCTCTGCGTCTCAAGTCCGCCGGCGTACATGGCGAGCTACTAGACAAACTGGTAACAGTGGGAAAGCCATCCATATGAAAGTAAGCGGTCAGCTGGTATGCATGAAAAGAAACAGCGTCATGCCACCCCATAGCATTCATTATTAAAATGAAATGCAGCTAGACGTAGTTCTGGTTACATAATTTAAGATCTCCAGAAGTGTATATAGGGCTACGTTTTCAGAATAAGCCTAGGTTGGAAAAAGTTTGTCGTCAGAATCTCTGAAAGTTAAAAGTTTAAATTACAATATTAAGTCACAGTGTTACTGTTTTACTATATTTTTAATTAATTAAAAGTGACGATCACAAACCTTTACTTTGGTGTAATTGAACAATTTACATTTTTAAATATTTGATTAATTGAAAAGACACTTTCAGTTAAATTTATTTACTCATTAATATGAAAATAAAACAAATAATATATGCAACATCAATTATTTAGAAGTTAATGCAGTTGTTTTTAATTAATTAGAATTTAAATGTGACTTTTTATACATTAAGGACTGCAGTCTGAGCTAAATACACACCCACAGACAGTTTGAACACATTAAGGCATTCCTGTGAACACAGGAAATTATCTTACATTAATATGGTTATGACCCTGTTAGCCAGGTTACTGTTAATTTTAATGCATGAACATGATGGATATCAAACGCTCATAATTTACATTAAGCATCACAGCTTTTGGTTTGGCGGCCTTGAACTTAGTTCTTTAAAGAACACAAAGCGACTCCTGGACAACTGGATGATTTACGCACAGCCTCCTCTGTAAGAGCAGTCCATTACAACCCACCCCATTCACCCGCCATAAATACGGCCCTAATTGTTTCTGTGACAGGGGAAACATGGCCATTTTGCAACTGCCCACACAGGAACATTAGCACCCAGACAGCAGCGCACCGAAGCCACCTCCCAAAAACATCTCCCATGGAGCCTCGGTCTCAGAGAAAAGCCATAAAATAACCACAAATGTGCAGAATGCAAAGCCCTGGAACATTTGAAACCACCGGCACCCTGGAAAAGCAGCCTGAAGGGCCGCGAAAGTATCCAGTGAAGTCATCAGAAGAACAAGATAATGGGCTGATTAGGCCCAAGGTGCTGATGCTCAGGGAATTTAGTGGTAAAAAGGCATTAGCCGAGCAGGATAACTCAACCCAAGTAGGAATTAATAGCGAAGGATGCGGCATAATTCCATTAAAAATGTGTTACTGATGGGTCAGCAGATAAAATACTGTTTGGCTCCTAAGGTTACCCGTCCCATTGCATTTTGGTGAAATCTATAGTGCACTGAAGCAATTGTGGCAAATCTTTAGCGCAGATGTAATAGATAATTGATGCGAACTGTCTCTGTCTTAGGGTGTTGTGATGGTTTTATTTATTCATCTTCCATTATTGGGATCCTAAAGCCCAGGTTTAGAACTCTAAAGGGAGAACTAATGTACTGCCTTGGGCTATTAGAAAACCAAACTGTAATACGTTGTTGGTGGTGTGATTGTATTATTTGTCTTGTGTCTGTGATTTTATTTCATTTTTTTCTTGTGGCCTCTGAGATGGACAGACTATTGGGCGTGTGCTGTGGGCGATGATGGAACGACTCACCCTGAGGATGTCTAATATCTGGAGACAGCTGTCCATTAGTATTTCACATTTACCTTCAATGGCGCATTAGCCCTTGAGGTACACAACCAGATTGTGCCATCTTTGCTTAATGGGCGCATTGCTGTTTTTTTTAGTCAACCTCTTGAATCGCCTATGTTTATATGTGCCTTCACCAGCTGCTTTTTTTGGTACAGCTTGCTAGTACCTGCTTGGATGACCTTAGAACTGCCTTAAACGGTTAGTTCTCCCAGAAATAAAAATTATGTTATTAATTACTCACTCTCATGTCATTCTAAACCCCTGAGACCTTCGTTCAGCTTCAGAACACAGATGAAGATATTTTGGATGAAGTCTGAGAGCTTCATGATACTCTATAGACAGCAATGGTCATTCTCATTTAAAGTCTATAAGGTATGCAAAAAACATTGTCTAAATAGTCCAAAATGTGTCTTCAGTTGTTCAATCAGCATATTACGAAGCAACGAGAATACTTTTGCTTTGTTTATCTGGAGATTAACTAAAATAATGACTGTTTCTAATTTCCAAGAATGCTGAGAACGGATTTGTGTTCCTGTGAAGACCATTTTTGCCAAGTTACCCCGGAAGAATGAACTCGGGAGACAGCGAGAACAGAGAACGCATCCTGTGAGAAATGAGATGCTGCGTTCCTCCTGATGGTCACATGATCCTCACATGCTTTTATCGAAAAACTATTTAAACATTACAGCATTCATGCAACAAATTATTGTTTTCCCCCTTTTCACAATATATACTATCCATAAAGACCTTACAAATATACATTGCAGAACACAAACAAAACTAATTTTAACACAAATTTCAGCAAATAAACACCTTTAATGTGTTTATGCCTTTGTTAAGATTTTCATGGTGATGTTTACTTTCACTATCAAGAACACATCCGGGAACTTTCACACATTCTCCGTTCTTGCGGTTTTGAATTTTAGAACTGAACTTTGGCCGTTGATGATAACATTACAGAACGCAAGATCACTGAAGAATGCATATTAAGAAACAGCCAATGACTTTATTCAATTTAACAGTATCCCGTTCATAGTGCAGTGCTCTTGATGCATCAAGCTCTGTCTTAATGCTGGTGTACACCTTGGATGCACCTGTGCTTTGTTTGGAACAGAGGAAGTCCCACGCAAAATTTGGGCTCTACTGTACAACCGTTCACAGTGCTCGTAAACTCAGACTGAACTTTAGCAGATCATCTTGACCACATTTACATCCCCAAATACACCCAACAAAAATATAAACACAACATTTCTGTTTTTGTTTCCATGTTTCCAACACAGGCTCATTGTGGATATGTTACCCTGTCTACGTTTTTTTGGAGACAGCGAATTATGTACCCAGAGGTATGTCTGTCTGCATTTTTTATTTATTTATTTTTTTTATGAATACTATAGGGCCTATATGATACCTCTGACGGCTTCTGTTCCTTTTCACACTACCGCTGACTGCTTACCTCTGTGTGGACGGCTTTTCCAATGGACTTGGGATGTGGAGCGGAGCTGACCATGACGACAGGCTTTGAGTCCGGTGATGAACGGTTCCAGAAACCAGGTAAAACAACAGCTAAATAAATAAATAAACAAACAACAGGCTAAAAACACTGAAAATCATGCGGCCGAAACTGCTTTTCTTTTTCACTATTGATAGGGTTTAGGGAAGGAGGTGAGTGGCACAGTGGGTTAGTCAGTCCCTAGCAAGCTAGCCTGGTTGGTTGAAGTGTATGCTGCACCCTCTGGTGGATTTACATAAGAAGAGAACGAGCCAGAGACATTTGAGATCATCAAAAATGTACACGGTGGCCTCTGTTGTATTAACAAAAACAATCTTTTCTATGTACAGAAAAGCCATATTTCTCTAAAATATTGTCAGAAAACCACTCAGTATCTGGTGTGACCACCATTGGCCAACACATCTCCTTCGCATAGAGTTGATCAGGTTGTTATTTATGGCCTGTCGAGTGTTGGTCTATTTGAGTACCAAATAACTAATACATTACTTCTAATGTTCTATCATTCCGTAAATTCAAAAAAAGTTTGGTACCAAAAGAGAGCAAAGTGAAAAAAATTATAAAGAGAAGCGGACGAGCACCCAATTTTGTTATGCCCCCTAATTTAAATATGACTCGTTATCCTAAGACAACGTAACATAAATAAACAACGGCCAAATTGGTCCAACTAAATTATTTATTAACATAGCATAACCAGCAAAACAATTCAAAATGAAAAGAGATGGGGAATCAACAACATAATAAATAACAACCAAACAAACCTAAAGCAGGTTGGAATCCCCCACTCTAAACAAAAATCAAAAGGAAATTATAAAGGGGAACACAACAATAAAGCCGTCAAAAAACTGTGGTGGTGTGGAGGAATGAGATATCGCAAAAAGTCAGCTTCCTTCCGCTTTTAAAGCCCTGACGCCACCAAATCAATCAATAGAAAACTGAAAAGGAAAAAAAGACAAACAAGATCAACTGAAAGTAATAATTATGGGCAGGAGTGAACGCCACATGCAACAACTTATTAATGGCTTTGCGAAGTTGCTGGATATTGGCTGAAACTGGAACACGCTTTTTGTATAAGGATCCAGAGGATCCCAAACATGCTCAATGGGTGAAATGTCTGGTGAATATTCTGGCCAAGAATTTGGTTGGAGGTAAACTGCGTAGCGCTGTGATGGAACAATGCCTCATTCATACTAGCAGCAACTTTGTAGCTACCTGTCACTCTGGGTGGCGACCTGCTGTAAGCGCAGGTCTGTGTAGGTCTACAGCATGCAGATAACAATCCGGCCTCTGAGCGAGCTGAGAGAAGATCACATGAGCTCTACTGGTGCTCCTATTGGCAGACGCTCAAGAAAGTCGTTCTTCATTTGCATAAAGTTGAAGGATTCTCAATTTTGTTGCATCGCTCGACAAACCCCCCTGGTCACCAATGGGCGCTCTCTCTCGCATAAACGGAACTGTTTATATACACACACTTCCGTATCTGTGCGTTTCACCTTACTCAAGGCTATGCACAGTCCTGTAGCCCAAACAATATAACACTTGGTTCAATGAAAAGTCATAGGTTCAGTTCTCAGTAATTGCATGACTTTATTAAATGTCTACCTTGCATGCAGCTTTGAATAAAAGCATCTACAATGATAAGAACATCATGAGAAAAGTACAGTCAAAAAAAGCAAGCTATGGCATTTCAATGATTTTCTTGAACGCTATCAAGGCTAGAGCCTCAGAAAGGTCCTTACGCAGGGATAAGAAAAAAAGAGGCAGCATCGATAAAAAAGACAGAAGGATAGAGGGAATTTGTTAGCAAAGATTGAAACAACAACAGCATTTCCCCGCTGGGTACCACCTACCAGGAGCTGTGGGCGATCGTCTCTAGCACTTGGCCTGTAAGAAAGTGATTGTGATGTGTCTGAATGGTAAGTCAGCAGGTTTTGCTACCCATGAGGTCGAACCATGTGGAGCTTCAGGTAACCCGCTGACCAGTGGAAGTTCTCCAAGAACTGCCCTCTGTTACGATGTAAAGTGACGCTGGTCTCCGTACCTGATTTTACAAATATTATCTGCTTATCTAATTATGCCTGTCCATCTATCTCTCCATACTTTGTATGCTGCACTGTTATTCTATCTTTATATCCATCAGAGTATCTATTAGTCTGTCCATCTATATATAATTAAAGTGCAAATTGTTGTAAATGTACATATACAGATAGTTTTATCCTGCATCCCAAGACGCTTTGTGTGTATCTTTATGGATAACAACATAGCTCAAAGCCAAACATCCATCTCACCCATGTAAGTTGGGTGACCTCCAAGTGGGAGGGGTTTATTCCCTAAATAGGGTTGGGGTAGGGTTAGGGTTGTGGTAGAGCTACTTTCTTTACACAAGGTTAATAAAACACCACAGGTTACTGTTGGGTTTAGGGTTGTGGTTGGTGTAGATGATATTAAAACATAATAGATTGGACTACATAGCATGTACAAGACATTACATAAATTTTTAGGTTTGTATAGCCCACTTGGAGCTCAAGTCCCACTCACTTGGAGCTGGCTTCGGGCTTCTGTTTATAACCTTCTCGAAAAGTTGACCAGAAAATTTGTCTTGACTTTTAAGATTCTACACTGCATTTTGTTAATCCGTTTTAAATTCAGAAACTAAACATCAAAAAATCTTGATGGCTCCTTATCACAGCATTTAGCACAAAACTAGCATAATTAAATCAGAAACACTAAATTTTATAATATTAAATTATCTTTTTTAAAACATTTTTAAAAATAGGCTCACTTTACAAGTCACCTAGAGTTAAGTTTTTCCATTTTTTTTAATCCATTAAGCCAATCTCTTGGTCTAGCAACATCATTATTTTAAAGCTATTTTAAAGCCTGGCTCTTCTGTTTATACTTCGTATACTAAGGGCGACAAAAAATTAAAAGATGCTATTTTTTAAAACTATACTAAGAACTGTACTAAAGTCCTTTTAAGGCAAGTCATTTCACTTGGCGGCCATCTTTGAAACACCTCTCGGGTAGTACAAAACCTATGAGATGGTTGTTGTTTAATTTAATTTTCGATTCCAAAAATGTTATATAATTGTAAGCTTGGCAAAAAGTTTTGAAGGATTTGATGTTTACGTGCGGTCATTCAAACAAAATGGCGTAAACTTCAAATTCTCCAAAACATTTTGCCAAGCTTACAATTACATAACATTTTTGGAATCGAAAATAAAATGAAACAACAACCATCTCATAAGTTTTGTTTCTAAACGTACGTATCAAACAAAATCAGCATTTTCTCAGGTTGCCCAGCTGATGCGAATGCGCACTTCAAAGGAACAAGATCACTATACGAACCTTATTTATGACCGTTCTACTCATGATCATCCTCTAAATAATGATTCGTCAGATAGCGTTGGGCTTCTGAAGTAATTCAGAACTTGGTCTTGATGGTGAATCTTCTCCAGAAATGACAGCGACTCTGTTTACAAGTTTGTGAACGTTTGTGTTTGAGTAGTTGCTGTCAGGTAATGCGTGTTTGACAAGGCAGACTGTACCTCACATTAATTTCATACACATTACCAAACCTGAAAACTTTTGTTTTCAAGTGTACTTTTTGTATTTAAAAGTAGAGATTTCAAGCTTTATGTGGATATATTTCTTATGTCTGTGAAGCAAGTAATCGCTGAGATTCAAGTGTTTGTTGACCACATAAACTGTCGTAAAAGCACACATCTGGTCTGAGCATCTCATCAGGAAAATCGTCAGTCTGTAGCGAATGATGATTGGATCATGGACTAGTAGGTGGAGCTTAATTTACCATATTAATTGTTACACTTTCCCCCATTCAAAATTGTACAAGTGACATGTCTTTTGTATTCTATAGTCTTTGACTGTACTCTTATTCTGGCATAATAATCAAGAAAGTTTGCTTCTGATCCATGACTGGAGCAAGCACAATGATATTACAGTACTGTAAACATTCCCCTGCTAGGTAACAAGGTAATATCATTGCACCTATAGCAGCCATGGTATGGTAGCAATTTTTTTTATCATTATGGCAGAATTAGAGTATAGTTCCTATCGGCCTAAGAAATAGCAACTTTCAATTTTCCGTTAGTCTTACTACACTGTGTAACTATAGAAGATTTAAGTTTTTTTTGGGGGGAAAATGACGAATTCTCTTTTTAGATTTTTTTAAGCTAGATGCTAATAATCTTATCTGATTTAATGATTTATGCTAAGCTAAGCTAAGCTAATGGCTTGTTTTCACTGAGCGGTACGGTACGGTTCGGTACGCTTTTATGGCCGTTACCTCTGTCAAAAGCGTACCGAACCGTACCATGCCACTTTTTCGGCACCCTTTCGAAAGGGTCCGAAACACGAGAAAGGATACCAAAAGCTAGCATGTGGAGCTAGCCAGAATGAAAAAAAAGGAACCGGCATGTTTTAAATACACAGCTGAGACATTACACCGTAATGCTATATGCATATAATAACGAGCCATGGACGACCCAAGCTCAGACAAACCTTGTCGTTGTCTTGATGTAACAAAATCTGCCGTGTCCTGTTGTTGTTTTACGAGGCCGTCTAAAAGTGCGAGTGGTTTTTGCTTTCTTCAGGGAGCTCGCGATCGCACGTCTATATTTGATATAACTTCTTGACTGAACGCACTGTCATTGATCTGCAGTTATAATCAAATTATGTTCATAGAAAAGTTAGTAATAAACATTTATAAACAAGTATTTATGTGTATAAAGCATCTGTTTTGTGAGAAGTAATAATGTCGTACATCGCGCCCATCAAAAGGGTACCCTTGGTGGTGGAAACGCAAGCCGGATAAAGGTGACCCGTATTGTATCATACTGTACCAGTCAGTGGAAACGGGCTATTAAAGTGCTCTCGCCAGACCAAGAGATTGGCTGAATGGATTTAAAAATGGTAAAACCAACAGTTTAATTCTAGGTGGACTTATAAGAAGAGCCTATTTCCAAAAAAAAAACGTGGAGTGTTCCTTTAAAGAAAATAGAACAAATTTCCTACCAAAGTGAAACTTGAATTGATAATTGTCTAAAATGCTTACTAAGATTGACAAGCGGCACCTTGGCATGCTGGAAAAGTATTCAAGCGGAGTTCCACATCTCAGCAGAGACACGGAGACATGCTGCGCTGTCACTCAACAGGGAGGTAAGGAAGATGGAAAAAGCTCTCACTGCCCTGAGACATCAAGTCAACAGTTAAAGTAAATAGAGCCACTTGCAGAAAACAGCAGTTGGAGTGTTTAATACCTGTTTTTAGTGCAGAAAAAGGCCCAACTGCTGCTCACCTCCCATGCATTATGTCTTACGCTGTTGGTTCAGATGGAGGCCAAGACAAGTGGGTGGGAAACACAGATTACAGAGCGAATTTTCACCCGAGTTTTACACTTCACTTGTTTCACTAATGACGTGGCCTATGTCCAAATAACTACTTGGAATTTCTTTTTTTAATCCAACAATGCAGGTTTTCCATTCATTCATTTATTAATTCATCCATCTATCCATCCATCCATCCATTTATCCATCTATTCTTTTTTACAGTTTTTCATCCATCCATCCATCCACCCATCCAGTTTATTCATTAATTCATTCATTCAGTCATTCATTCATTCATTTATTTGCCTTTCTGTTTTCTATTCATTCATTATTCATTAATTCATTCATCCATCCGTCTATCCATTCTTTCGTTCTTACTGTTTTTATTCATTCATTCATTCATTTATTCATTCATTCATTCATCCCTCCATTTGCCTTTCTGTTTTCTATTCATTTATTATTTATTAATTCATTCATCCATCCGTCTATCCATTCTTTCGTTCTTACTGTTTTTCATTAATTAATTCATTCATTAATTAATTCATTCATTAATTCATTAATTAATTAATTAATTCATTCATTCATTATTTCATTCATAATTTCTTACTGTTTTTTCATTCATTCATTTATTCATCCCTCCATTCATCCATTCATCCATCCATACATCTAATCTTTCTTACAAATTTTAATTAATTCATTCATTCATCCATCCTTACTGATTTTTAATTAAGTAATTAATTAATTTTCTTTGTTCGTTTATTCGTTTGTTCGTTCATTCATTCAGTCGTCCTTTTTTACAGTTTTTTCATTCATTGATTTATTCATCCCTCCACCCATCAATCTTTTCATTCTTTCTTACAGTTTTTCATTTATTCATTCATTCTTCTATCCATCCATCCATGCTTCTATCCTCAGTTTTCCATCCGCCCATCCATCCATCTACTCTATTATCCATACATCCATCCATCCATCTTTCTTTACTGTTTTTTATTCATTCATTCATTCATTGATTGATTCATTCATTCTATTATTCATTCATCCTTCCATCCATACTGTTTTCCATCCATCCATCCATCCATCCATCCATTTATTCATTCCTTCATCTATGCTGAAATACTTCCATCCACTTTTCTTTTCTTTTTTTCCCAGCAGTCAAATTTACTCCATATAGTATATCTATCAGGTTTTGCTGATCTCCCTGGCCTTTGTACACACGTGTTTTCTGTATTCTCCTGCATTCTTCCTGTTTTAACATTAAACAACCCAAGGGACTAGTTCTGGTCCAATTTATGGAGCATGAACACCAGCAGGTCATAACACGCTCCTAAATGGAAGGCGCTTTCTGTTTAGCGACCTATTTGAGAGGGCCAGAGGAAACTCATAATGCCCAGTACACGGGTAGTTAATGGCTCTTAGCAAGTCCTATTAATTAAACACACAGACAGCAGTCCATTGATGTGATAGCTACGTTTTTTTCCTCTCTATCTTTTTTTTTGGTGTGCATTATTAATGAGCAATGAACAGGAGCCTTTCTGCATTGTGGGATCTAATTGACTCTAATAGGTTGGACAAGAGAGACAGCGTTTACAAGAACAGGCCGACGGATTAATAACGATAAGCTCATACATTTACGTCTCGCTGTTTTAATGTGATGTGTAATGCAGGTTTGGCTCGGATTAATGCCAATGGTGTTAATAAAATTGGAAATAAATACTGCAGTCAAAATCAAGTCGTCAGGGAAGGTGAGCGTGTGAATTCTAAAGATTCATTTGAGTGCTTAAGATCACATGTTGAATACATAATTGCTTGCGTAAATGGGACAGAGATCTTAAGTTTTGATTTTCATGAGTATTTAGTTTGGATCTGGGATTTGCTCTGAATTCATTAATGTGGTTTGGTTGATCATTTAGGAATGCGCTGCTTAAAGTGCTGACGTGAAAATATTAATGTGGCTTTGAAAGATCCATTTGGGACATGAGAGACATTTTATTAAAGAGCATTTTCCTGTTATTTTAGGGGTTAAGTCGATATTAAATCAAATTTGACCCAATTTGCTTCTTCTTGGCAAACATTATACACTACCTGACAAAAGTCTTGTTGCCTATCTAAGTTTTAAGAACAACAAATAATAACTTGACTTCTAGTTGATTATTTGGTATCAGAGGTGCCTAAATTAAAGGCAAGGTCCTCTCGATTTTGCTGATTTTACCAAAATAAAATATGATCATGCCTTGATTTTTAATTATTTAATTAGGACAGTAAGGTCTGACTTTGCTTCGATAAAAGTCTTGTCACTTAGAAATAATGTACAGTATAGAAAATAAAGTCATGGAGCAGTGAAAAAAAATAATTAATATTGTGTATGACTCCAATGAGCTTGGTCGACTGCATCCATACATCTCTGCAATGACTCAAATAACTATAAAGTCATCTGGAATGGCAAAGAAAGCATTCTTGCAGGACTCCCAGAGTTCATCAAGATTCTTTTGATTCATCTTCAATGCCTCCTCCTTCATCTTACCCCAAAGATGTTCAATAATGTTCATGTCTGGTGACTGGTCTGGCCAATCCTGGAGAGCCTTGACCTTCCTTGCTTTCAGGAACTTTGATGTGGAGGTTGAAGTATGAGAAGAAGTGCTATCCTGTGAAAGATTTTGCCTATTGGCCATATACAAATGTGCTGATACCTCAGTCTGTTGATGTTGCCATCCACTCTGCAGATCTCTCGGACCTCCCCATACTGAATGTAACCCCAAAACCATGATGTTTCCTTCACCAAACTTGACTGATTTCTGTGAGAATCTTGGGTCCATTCGAGTTGCAGTAGGTCTTCTGCAGTATTTGTGCTTGGAATGCAGTTTAAAAGATGATTCATCAGAAAAATCTACCTTCTGCCACTTTTTCAAATGATCAACTAAAAGTTAAGTTATTATTTGTTGCTCTTACAACTGGGATAGACAACAAGACTTTCGTCTGGTGGTGTGGCTGTAAAAATAATTGTACAACATATACATAACACATGACAATACACTTGTATTAAAATATAATAACTCTATCTAGCTTTTATGTTTGATTGATGTAACAAATCCATCATATCATATTTGGATCTAATTTTTTAAACCCACAACAATATCAGTCGGTTTACTTGAATCAAATTATTTGTGATGGAAAAAAATCTGGAATTTTTTTCCCCTTCAGCGTACATATCTTTCTCTTTAAAATGAGACATGCTACAAAAGTAAAATCAATTGTAGATCATTTTAATATTTAGTAGTGGTTTCCTCTGGGTTCACAAAATATCACTAGGATTATATTTGTCTGACAGGAATGTTTGTCTTGAATTAAATCAAGATGTTGATCCACAAAAAAAGCCCAAGACTCACAAGTCAAGCCTCATGCTTTACCTATTAGGTCTTGCAAAAAACATTTTCAAGATAAACTTAAAAAAAAAAAAATCCAAACCTTTAAGATGTTTTGTGTGTTTGAATGTATTTGCGTCTCCATAAATCCCAGGCCATTTGTTTTTGATTTATGCTCTGAATGCAAGAAAGAGTCCATTTCGTCCCTTAATAATCATGCCATTAATCACCTCCGCTCACAGAGTTGGGTTTAGAAACGTACGGGCGAAAATGAAAATATGCTGTGGAAATCCAACAGGCATTAACTTCAGACAAACAAGAACCACATGCCTCTAATGGAGCTTCCCGCTCAATAAAATAACACTAGTGAGCTCAATTTATAATGTATCAAGTTCTCTCAAGTCGAACAAGTTTGCATAGCCTGCAAAAACTGCCTTCTTCTTCTTTTTTTTTTTTTTTTGAAGTAAACTAGCTTAAAGTGCAGGGTAGTGTACGTTTATTGAGGAACCTGCTGAGAAATGGATCTCTGAAATAATTTACTGAAAAGCAGTGTTTATCAAAAGTGCTTTCAGAGGATTATGGTATATTATCGATAATGCATATGAAACATCCCAGACAGTTTTGCAAAACACAAGATGCCATTTTTATATGGTCTAGACGAGTATTGTATGGGTAAATGGCAGGTATTTGAATGATTAATGTGAATGTCTTTTTTTAAATTGTTGGTAGAGTTTACACAATTTCAGTTTGAGGAAGTTTTATTTATTTTGTTTTATTAATAAGCAGATACTTAAACATAAAGTACATAATAATAATGGAATACAGCTATGTAAACAATCATAACATTACCCTTATCCCAACCCATATCAACCCACAATCAAAAAATACAAAAAAAATATGCTAATTAAGCCTAAAGGCATAATTAAAGGGCGAGTTTAAAAAAGTTAATCTGATTCAGTTGCTCATTAACAGAATTATCACAAATCATTGATTTAAAAACTGTATTTTTTTTTCTAAACATTTAATGTTCATTACAATTCTCTTGGAAAAATGTCAATTATTATCAATTGAGTCAGTAATTAGGGTGGCATGGTGGCTCAGTGGTTAGCACTGTTGTCTCACAGCAAAAAGGTCCCTGGTTCGAGCCCCGGCTGCATCAGTTGGCATTTCTGTGTGGAGTTTGAATGTTTTCCCCGTATTTACATGGGTTTCTACTGGGTGCCCTGGTTTTCCCCACAGGCCAAAGACATTTGCTGTAGGTGAATTGAATAAACTAAATTTGCCATAGTGTATGTGTGTGAACGCGAGAGTGTATATTCAGTGCTGGGTTGTGGCTGGAAGGGCATCCTCTGTGTAAAACATATGCTGGATGGGTTGGCGGATCATTACGCTATGGCGACCCTTGATGAATAAAGGGACTGGGCCCGAAGGAAAAGAATAAGTCAGTGATTCACTTACATTACTTTTTCAAAACCAGTGTAAAATAAGTCTCTGAGCATGTATGTGAACTACAGCCTGATCTCACAAGGAAATTTAACTATTTTATGTTTTGTCAGTTTTAATTCGTATCGAGTTCAGTCATACGGAAATGTACAGCTTTAAAAAGGAGGCATTGCACCCAACTCCGCCCACAAAACCTATACGTCATTGGGGACAAGCAAATCATACTATATTGTGCGAATGAGATCGTACGAATTCATGCAAATTAGCCACTGAATCAAAAAGTTACGAATTGCTATGAGATATCGTTGGAAGTTTCTGCTCAAAATGCCACACAAATAATGCAATATAACTTATTGAAACGACCCATTTTAGGCTTTGATATTAATTGTGCCATTTTGGTGATCATTGCTATAAATTCAAATGAGATTGTGCCACACAATTGTGTTTTATGTCCTGTTTGATAGATTCAGTTCCTATTCATTTCAGTTCTTTTACTAATGTGGACTACAAATCCCATCATGCACCTCACACACACACCAGTTCCAGTTCTCTCCGTGATTGCACACACACAGCTGGAAGCTCATCTTAGACTGATTACATGGATTATATACACTGCTCTCTCACACACACATTGCTGAGTCTTGTTTTCCCTGGGAAGCAATTTAAAGCAGTTTTCTCAGTTTGTCCTACTGTGTTTTTTATCCTTGTCTTGTTTATCGTTTTTGATTCTTTGCCACCTGTCCTAACCATTTGCTCGTTTCTGACTATGCTATTTGTGTTATCTAGTGGTGGGCAGAGCGACGCTTCATGAAACACTGAAGCTAATGTGTCAAATCTTCAAAACATTTCGAAACCAGCCACCTACCAAACGTTGTAAAAATTAGGTTTCAAGTGATTAAGTGAAGGGGTCAGAGTTCCTGACTAACATGATGAAATAACGGGTTCAAATCCAGGGTGATAGAACTATAGATATTAGTTTTAAATGCTCTGTTCTTGTAATGTGTTTTATTTTAACATTGATCTGATATCCATACGAACAGTTTATGAATAAATGTCTTGTTTTTGCAAGACAAAAAAGTAACATTATTAAAAATTCATGAAGTCATAATTTCAGAATATTTGTAGGAGTCGATATTCAAACTCGGGCCATTTGCAGCACAGTTACGCTGTGCACACGAATGGTCTACTAGGCTACATGAGATAGAGTTTTTTACAGACCCTGTTGGTCAAACGCATATTCGCCGGGTCTTGAAATGCTTCTGAAATGTCTGATGCTTTGAATCGCTTTAGTCATGTGACCTGGGCTTTTCGAATCCTGATTTGGTGCAGTGTTTCGAAACACGTGGGCTTTTGGATCTCGACACTGTGTCAAAACATCAGTTTTATGTCAGCCATCCTTAGTTTTTTATCCTTGTCTTGTTTACTGTTTTTAATTTTTGGCCGCCTGTCCTGACCATTTGTCTGTTTCTGAATATGCTGTTTGGATTATCCTAATACTACCTGTTTAACCATTGCCTGCTTGAATTAGGCTGCACGTGGATCCTCATCTCTGTTGCCCGACTTCTTCCGCTACAAGCAGAATCACAATGGTTAATTCTCCTGTGGATTTGTCCAAAAATATAATAAAATGCGAGTTACCAAGTACTTCTAGAGCAGGGGTTCTCAAACTTTTTTCATCAAGTACCACCTTTGAAAAAAATTGACTCTCCAAGTACCACCAAAATGAGCAGTATTGAAATACAGTAGTGTAGTAGGCCCAGTAAAGCAGCTACAACTCTGCACAGTTAAAAAACCTGGCAGATTACCTCAGAAATATAGCCTATATATAATATATGGCATATTATATACATAATTTTTAATAAATTTTGAATTCTATGTAGCATGTACATGACATATTTCATTCCTCCGTGTACCACTAGAAGAAAGCCCGCGTACCACTAGTGGTACACGTACCACAGTTTGAGAACCACTGTTCTAGAGTATTAAATGGTTCCACATTCAAGCAAACCTAAATTTAAACTTAAGGACCTCACACAAAAGAAGCTTGTCGAGTCAAAAGAGTTTGGTACGTCCTACAAGCGTGTCATACCTCAAAGAAGTTAATCACTTAGAGCTGACTGGTCTTAGTTCAAAGCTGCAGTGGCCCATCCAAGCCTGTCAATGACACTATTATGGAAATGCCTCTTTGCCAAGACTCACTGGAGACGAGTTTAAAAGACTCTATGCAAATCAGCAAACACGGCAGAGGAGGCAGAGCCAGGGCTGCCAAGCAACCTTCACAAGCCTTAGAGCTTATTTAACAAACGCATTCATATTGGCTCATGTCCTGAGATTAAAATTTGAGAAAAAATAAGTTATTCATCAATATCATAATGAATCTGTCTCATAAATAACTGCTAAATATTAATGAATTATGTTTGTTTTAATTTCAGAATGTTTAAAGGTTTTGAAATAATAAAATTGCTTTATTTTTATGTAGATGAGAAGCTTGATATTCATTAATATTACAGTGTATATAATATATTATTATACAGTTCTTACTTCCCATGTATGTTAGGCAAAACTCTAAATATACAAACCTTTTAGTTGGATATTATGACATGTAACCTGTTGAGAATGATTTAAAAAGTCTGAATTAATTAGTAATATTTAAAATATTTTTGAAATCATATCATACGGTATCATACCTGTACCATATTTGTTAATCATTATTCCAATTAGCCTATTTTAGCTTAGAAAATGACTGACAAAAAAGCTGATATCTGATCCTGAATGATTAGTTTCTTTGTTTATAAATCAGAAAATGTTGAAATATTTCAATATAAAATCATAACACTTTACAAACATGCAATAAATAAATGGTAAAATTCCATATTGCCACCTGTGCTTCCTGATGATATATTGAGGTATTATGAAATGATTGAGCGAAAGGATCAGTTTGTGCAAGCGACTACATATTATTTATTCCATAGTCTGTTAAAATCCTTGATTCTGATTGGCCAGAATGTTTGCAATAAAATAGTTTAATGCACAGGTAGTTCCAGTAAGTTTTGATCACAGTTTGAAATCAATGCACTTCCCTCAAACATTAACCACAGTAACTCAGCAAAGTGCAAATATGCTCATAAGTATTTGCAAACAGGTAGCTAACACATGTTACTATGAGCTATTAGATATTCCAATGTCATTCACATGGTGCACATGCACACGTACAAAATCTCTCTCATCCACATGAATCATAACATGTCATAACTGTCAATATTATGCTGCAAAGTGCAAAATTAAGTGCAACTTATCAAATGACAATAAGAAGGACGATGTGATCTTTGCCTCTTTAAAATATTTTATCTCACAGAAATCTGGTAATTATCTCTTACTACATAGAAGTTGCTTTATGAGCTGAATCAAGTCACTTAATCAATCACTCAAATTCATTCAATGAAGGAAACAAACAAGCATACTTCATTAACAAGTCAACAGATTTGATCCTTTACACAAACCCTTTGGGCGAGTGATTGCATTTGCAGTACTCCTTACATTTCTTTCTGAAGCCCACTCTATCGGCACTATCAGTGTGCAGTGGGTGCGAAAGGCGTATCTATCCCTGTGACACGGTCCAGCGTTTTCTGCTGGAGTGAACACAGCTGATGAAAAGAGAGATTTCATCCGTTCGTCCTCCATCAGGCTGGCCCATGCCTGCGGACATGCTTCATATCTCCTCCTACTGTAGTGTCCCGTCTGCCAACACTCTGACGTTTTTCACCCTACGGCTTTAGTAAGTTTCAAGTCAAATGTTGTACTTTTATGAGTGTCATTGGATCATTAGCTAGTTTCCATTTTCACTTGAAGTGAAAAAAAAAAAACATTCCAATTTCAAACTACTGTAGCTGCATCAAAGAGCTTAGAATGACCAAGAGGCAACCCTCAATAGAACGTTCCATTGCAACAGCAGCGCCCAGCAACAGCCCCGGATTCCACCATTTTGGAGTAAAAGTGATCGGCCGGCCATAGGATCTCATTACTGTCGCGATGGCAAGCAGCTGCTTTGTTTTTCATTTATTTATTTAAAAAACCCATTAAAGCCGAGATACAACCTGAAAGACGACAATACAACATTTGTTATCATAATCATCAGCACTTTTAATAGTTTATTTTACTGTCTTATAATATGCTGTTGTTCTTTTGGAGTTTTCATTCCAAAATGGTCGCTGCGTCCTCTAGTGGTTGTTTCCAAAATTACACTAGAGTGTCGCCTCTTGGTCATTCTAAGCTCTTTGGCTGCATTTCCATCAAGTCGTTAGAGCAGTTCACTGTAGCATTGGTAACCTAGCAACCAACAGTAAACAAGGCAATAATGGACCCTTTTAACAAGACTGTTATGACATCATGATGTCATATAATGACTCTATGTAGCTTTTATGTTTGATTGATGTAACAAATCCGTCATATCATATTTGGATCTAACTTTTTAAACCCACAATATCAGTCCTTTTACCTGAATCAAAGTATTTGTGATGGAAAAAAAAAATTAAATCCTTGTAAGGTTTTGATATTTCAATGTTTTTTAAATATATGTACATTTATATGTATTCACGTATGTTTTATATAATCTTTGGATTAAATTGCAAAACTCAATAAGGCATTTCTAATGCAGCGTCTATAAGGCAGGACAGTAAATTTGACGTTGTTCTCTCTTCAGGCTGTCATTATCAGTCTCACGCTATTTTTCTTTTTTTCTGAAAGTCTTGATAACACCATTGTGGTGCTCTAAGTTTAGCCAACTTTGACGACTTCCTACTGAGAAACCTGTTAATGTGTAAAGGGTCAACAGAGACGCATATTCAGAAAATGTGTTTCCATCCCCCATTATTCCCTTTAACCTTTTTTTGTGGTCCAAAACAAACAAAAAAAAAAGTGCACAAACTTTTTTTTTTTTTGTTAATTAGGGGATTTTTATTTAAACTTTGCCATTTTCATCACTCCTTTCCTCATGTGATACTACAAAATGTGCATGTGTGCCATGAAACCCAGCAGGGTGTTTTCACACCTCTACTTTGGAAAAAGTCAGGAAAGTGGGCGTGTCCAGCTCTGTTTAGGGGGGAGTGTCGGAGGAGGGAAAAAGGCATGGTCCGTAAAAATTTGCATATAAATGGGAGTGTTGGTTTAGGCACGCGCTGATTTTCACGAAGGCAAAACAAACAAAGACGCAGAGGAGAAGGACAGTGACTGTGTTTACATGGATATCAGTAATCTAATTATTTGCATAATTAATAAATAGTGGACTTTAACTGCAGTTTGGCTCTTTCATTCAGGAATTTCATTCATGCCCCTTGTGACAAATGAAATATTTAACTAACATTATATTGATATGAATGAGAGAAAAAAAAAACCCTCCGCATTTCTCTGTAACTTAGATGCACTCAGTAGGTAGCGTCAGAAAGGTGTGTGTGTTATTCTTGCCCCAAAATGTGGCAAAAGTTGTGGTGCTTACACGTTTACACTCGAGAGAGACGCATTTACAGCATATTTTTCAGTCCATAATATTGTAGTGATGTTAACGTAAGGTAAACTTTATTAACTTAGAAGTCATTTGACTAAGGTCCATCTTTAAACCCTGAAAGAGTACTGCTGACGATACGAACTAACTTTGCCTCTGAATAAACAAACAAAGACCACTAATCGCTCAATTACCAAATCTGTAGACACAGGACAATCAACATCAACTGGATCCGCGTCTTTATTAAAAGGAGACGAGCGGCAAATCCGGATTTCACCATTTACAGATGAGAAAAGCTCTCAGCTAAACAATGTTCCTTAGACACGTATTTCTATGGTGCATCACATGCACTGTAATCCACACGTGAGTCCAGCTGCGTTCTCATAGAGGAAAAATGAAAACAAAACCTTCACTGCTGCAAATTAAAAAAAAGCAACACTGACGACCCGTATTTCCAAACAATTCTTGTTCTCACGCTTGGCAACACAACGTGGCGTCTCTTTGCTGTCTGAACACTGTAACTGGTAAAAACAGTCTTCGACACTATCGTGCATATTAATGAAGTTGCACTGCATACATAATAGAGTACGCTGATTGGTTTGAACCAAGTCATACTCATGAATGAATGCAACACACTCAGAGACATAATAAGGCACTCCCAGGGACAGACGTCCAGTCTACATGCTGCAATACACGCTAAGATCTCATGGCCGTGACGCAGCTTCAAAAATTTGTTTCAAACCGGAAGTACAAATTTGCTTGAAATAACGCAAAAACAACCAATTTTCACTTTTTTTGTGAAATATAGGTGTCTTAATAGTGTTTTTAGCAGTGTGGGACACATATACGACTGTCAAAAGCTCAAAAAATGGTTTTGGTTTTGGTGTTTCTCGATCCTTAAAAAAAAAAACTGAATCGCTAAGAATCAAAACAATGGTTAGTTCTAATGAGTCACTTATTTAACTAACAAGAAATTATTTACTAAATTGATTTATAGTTCTACTTTGGGGATTCAGTTTCGTCAAAAAAGCAAAACAAGTACATGGAACATGAGGTATTTCCCTTGTACAGTCAAACCCATCTGCTTCTTTTTTTGTCTGGAATTTAACTGTTTAATTCGACCGTTTATTCTTTTCTTGTTCACAGTCATAGATATTTTAGTGACATTTTTTGAACTTGTCGTACTTGCGTCTGAGAGATTACCGCAAATTCACTACACATCTATACTGATACTGTATTTAATCAGCAATACATTTTGTTAAATTGACAGGCAAACATAAAGTGTAGTGCAAATATAAATACCCCTTTAATAACTATAGGCTGTTAAACAAACAGAAACGGTTGGACGCTATGAGGTCAGTAATATGCAAAGTGAAGGATGACGTAATCTAGCGACATTATCTAGCGTAATCTAACTAAGACTTAGTTTGGCATTTGTATACATTTTTAGTTTTTCTCAATGGTGCGTTCTGCAGGTTGTTTAATGTTGTTATACCAGTAGGTGGCGACAAGAGACTGTTTATAAGTGTCTCGTGGAATCATTCATTCAAAACACTGATTCAAGTCGATCTCTGCAAATAAATATTCTAAGTACTGCAGATTTAGTCGAAAATGGAAGTTATTTAAAATTGTAATTTTGATTTAATGCAACTTTTGTACACAGTTAAAGCAATATCACATTGTAATTCAAGTACTCAATGTCTCCTCCTCTTCTAGTGCCAGTCAACTGTGTCTGAACTGCAAATGCAGTGACGTTCTAAACCCTATGGCTATAATACTCTCTCTCCATGCCTCACACATAACCAGCGGGGGCTGCACAAGTGTAGTGTCTTGTTAATGATAATTTTTTGTTGTTGTTTGTTTGGATGTGGAGGTCCAGCTCCCAGGATTGGACACTGTGGAGTGTGTTTTGTTCCTTAATGTCTGTCTGTCTGCTGCAGAAATGGTCTATCTGGCGTGGATGAGTGACCCCAGCGGGACCAGTCCTGTCCGACCATATGACATGGCTGTGTGTTGGCCTAGAATGTGAAGTGTGTTATTCTAGCTGAGGTTTGCTGTGTGTATTTTGCTTTCGAATTGAGTTTTTACATATAATACTTGTTAGGGTGATATAAATGAAAGCATTGGTTAATTGATTAATGCAGATAAATATGATGTTAGTTCATTGTTTGGTATAAGTCATTGTTTCAACCCAAATTTGGGTCATCGTTCCTCCTCTTATAGTCCAGAGCAGAATTTAGTTCAAGAAAACAATACATATCCCTCACAACACTAAAAACTTCAATATGTTTTTATTAATAAGTTTTAATAATTCATATGTTTATAATTTGATTCGCTGAAGCATGTATTACACAAACTAACATTACTATAGAATTTGATCCCCAGATGGCAAAGTACAAAAACCCTGGTTAAAACCAACTGCAAATCAGAAGGAAAACTCATCTGAGATAAAACCGCACACTGCATTAAATCGCCTCACCCAGTTTTTGCCTCTCTCGTTGTTATATCAGCTCTCACTATCAAAGCTGATAATAGAATAAAATCAGATTAAAAAATGACCTCAGTCTTACGTCAACAAAAAAGCAAGTGTACTTATCATTCCCAATAGGCTTTATCGTTCCTTATCAGCTTAGTGCTAAATCAACCCATCTCCGATCAGACATCGCAGTTCCCTCAGGAATGACACACTTAAAAACCACGACACACACTGGGGACACGCGCCGCTTTTCAACAGTAATGTAACACAACACAAAATACAACATCTGCACATCCATCAGCAGCTACTAGAGCAGCCAATTGTGGAAGAAGTTGAAGGCTTGTTAGTGATTCCCCGATGAATTGTTGGAGACGTTCGCTAAAGACAATTTAAATGAATAGTTAACCTAAAAATGTATGCAATATGTCATTAATGTACTTTTATGACTTGCTTTACTTTTTTTGTAATGAAAGTGAATGATGACACCTTCCAAAATGTCAAAACTTCCAACTGATTCTGTTCACAAAGCTGGTTTTAAGCAGTTGATTGCACATGCTTCATTCTTTATTTGATTTAATCTGAGTGATTTGTTCTTGTTTGATTCATTATTGGTTTGATCTTAACGATTCATTCAGAACTGATCCCATTTAAAAACTCAAAACTCTGTAAACTCTGTGGCCATGAGTTGAAATTGAGAACTGAATCGAATGTGAATGAATCATTTAGACCACCACAGGTGTCAAACTCAGTTCCAAAAGGGCCGCAGCTCTGCACAGTTTAGTTCCAACCCTAACTAAACACACCTGATCAAACTAATTGAGTCCTTTAGGCTTGTTTGAAACCTACAGGTAGGTGTGTTGGAGCAGGGTTGGAACTAAACTGTACAGGGCTTCGGCCCTCCAGGAATTGAGTTTGACACCCCTGATTTAGACCATAGATCTCACTAGAAGAGTACATTATCAGACATTTTTAAATCAATCTGAATGAATTGTTCTTGTTTTTACATTGTTTTATTCATTCTTTATTTGATCTAAATGATTCATTCAGAGCTGATCCGATTTCAAAACATGGTGGGCATCAGTTGATGAATTGAAATTGAGGATTGAATCAAATGTGAAGGAATCATTTAGACCAAAGAGCTCACTATAAGAGTAGATTATCAGTAAATGTATTGATTCAAATTGGTGCAAATGATTAATTCTTGATTTGATCTAAATGATTCTTTCATAACTGATCTGAATTCTAAACTCAAAACTCTGTAATCGGTGGCCATCAGTTGATGAATTGAAATTGAGGATTGAATCAAATGTGAAGGAATCATTTAGACCAAAGAGCTTACTAGAAGAGTAGTTGATCAAAAAATATATTGATTCAAATTGCTGCAAATGATTCATTATTAATTTTATGTAAATGATTCATTCAGAACTGATCCGAATTAAAACTTTGTAATCAGTGGCCATCAGTTGGTGAATTAAAATTGAGTACTTGATCAAATGTGAATGAATCATTCAGACCAAAGAGCTCACTTGAGGAGTAGATTATCAGTAAATATATTGATTTAAATTGATGCAAATGATTACATTTTTATTTGATCTAAATGATTCATTCAGAACTGATCTGATTTCAAAACTCTACACTGTAATCGGTGGCCATCAAAAGCTGAACTGAAAGTGAAGACTGAATAAAATGTGAATAAATCAATTAGACCAAAGAACTCACCCAAAGAGTAGATTATCAGTAAATATATTGATTCAAATCGATGCACATTATTAATTATTGATTTGATCAAAATGATTCATTCAAAACTGATCCGATTTCATGACTCTGTAATTGGTGGCCATAAATTGGTAAGTTGAAATTGAGAATTGAATCAAAGGTGAATGAATCATTTTGACCAAAAATCTTACTTAAAGAGTAGATTAACAGTAAATATATTGATTCAAATTGATGCAAATAATTCATTCTTGATTTGATCTAAATGATTCATTCAGAACTGATCTGATTTCAAAACTCTGTTATCGGTGGCCATCAGTTGGTGAATTGAAATTGAGGACTGAATCAAATGTGAATGAATCATTTAGACCAAAGAGCTCACTAGACGATTAGATGATCAGTAAGTATATTGATTCAGTCAGAAGGATCTATTCTTATTTTATTCAGTGATGATTATGACTTTGTGAACTTGATCTGTCTTGAATGAAGCATTCAAAACACAAAAGTTTCATATGATTTTAAAACTGTGTCGTCTTGGACTAATTTGAGTAAACACTTGATTAGTGATGCTTTATTAAGGAATGAATCATTCACAACAGTGCTAAACATTTACATTCCCTAAATGTCCCTGCTTGTGTCAAGGATGTAACATTCCCAAAACATTCTTAGAAGTTTTCCAGAACGTTCTCTGGATGTTTAGGAGACCATATTTTATTTGTAAATTTGATCTTCTTGAACGTCCTCATTACATCACAGTTGGTTTCAAGGACATTAAAATGGGAATGTTATATGACCAACAGGGCAACATGTGGGAATATTACATTAACATCCTTAATGTCCTCATTGTAATGTTACAGAAAGTCCCCGTAAAGTCACATCAAGAGCATTATTATAAGACTAACACAGAACCATGTGTGAATATATTATAACAAAATGTGTTATTACATATGTTATCATAACGTTATAATAACATTCACATCTGATTAAGTTCTCGCTTTCAACTCACTTAGTCTGAACATCACATTATCTGTATATAATGGCATGTTTTTTTTCTCCCACGCAATTATCCCTCAACACTGATATTTTTGTCTATTATGATGCTCTTAAAAACGTAATCCCTCATTCATCATAATTACCTGGAGAAAGACTCAACAATAGGCTTCATGTTTTTCTTGCTGAAAGTCTCATCTTCTGTTCCACGAAAGAAATAAAGTCACACGGTTTTGTAATGACATGAGGGTGAGTAAGTGATGCCAGAATTTTCCTCTTTTTGGGAGAACTAATCCTTTAAGTCGAAGGGAAGGGAAGGAAATGAAAGAGCGCGAATGAGTTTGGATTGTAGCCAGTGCGGCATCTTCTCTATCCAACGTCCATCCTTCATTCTCCCGGCTCTGAGAGCCTGTAAATACTTCAGAGAGAGTAGGACGCCTCATTTTTACCTGAATGAACACCTCTGCTCCAGCCAGTGCATTACACTAATTGAGTCCTGCGCTGGTGTTTGTGTGTGTGTGTGTGAGAGAGGGAGAGAGTGTGTGACCTTTTAATACAATGCCTGCCGTGCACTTTTCCCAGCAGCTCTAGTTCTAGTAGAAGGTTGTGGGCACTTGCTAAAGATGAGGTGTATTCGGAGAATGGGTTTGCATAATGTACTCAATAGATTGGATGGTTGCCTTACATCAGAAGCCTGGTGTCATTTCAGTATTTACAGGTGTTAGAGTTAGTTCACTGCAAAATTGATTAAAGTTATGTTATTAATTTCTCACCCTCATGTCGATCAAAACCCATGGGTATACATTTGTCTTTGGAATACAAATTAAGACATTTTAGGTGAAATCTGAGAATGCTCTTGTCTTCCATAAACAGCAACAGGCCTGACTTCTTCAAAGTCCAGAAAAATACAAAAAACAGACCATATGCCTTCATTGGCTCAACTGTAATAATACTTAGCTGTGAAAATACTTTTGTGCACTCATAAAACAAAAATATTGAATTTATTCAACGATTTCTTCCCCTCAGTGTCAGTATATTGCGCATGTTCACCAGTACTGTGCCCGGATGTATACCCCACAGATACCCACGTGTGACTACTCTGCAACAACGTTGACCAAAAAAATGGTTGACTAGAAGATGAGTCTTTGGAGGATAATCAAATTTTTAGGTGAACTAACACTTTAATGTACAAAATCTTGTCAAGTGTAATCAAGGTATTCCAATGGAACGCATTCGTTTAAGATTTTCTGTTAGTTTTTTTTATTCCAAGTGAAGTTTGTTTATAAACTAATTACGAGAGGATCACGTGATTATGATTGAACATGGCTGGTTCTGCATTAACTATGTATGACTCACCAATCAGACTATTACTAACCCACTAAAAAGAGCCAGGGTTTCTCACTACAGTCATCTTCAATTTAAAGAGATCCCCTCTTCCACCCCTATTCCTCCACCTTTCCCACTTATAGGGCGGCCCAGTGATTAGCACTGTTGACTCACAGCAAGAACGTCACAGGTTCTAGTCCTTAAACAGGCCAGCTGTCGTTTCTGTGCGAAGTTAGCATGTTCTTCTTATGCTCGCGTGGGTTTTCCCTGGGTTCTCTGGTTTTCTCCCACATTCCAAAAACATGCATTATAAGTGAATTGATCATCAGCACTTATAAAAAAAAAAAGGAGAGTTCTCGAGACCTACCTGAGCTCAGAGCTCCCTTCTCGCCCTGACCTAAGTGAATCTCTGCTATCAATCTCAATATTTTAACAAAATCTTAATGCTATTAACAATGGACCTATGTTTAACCAAATCATGCATGTGACTGCATGTTAACAATTTCGGTACAAATTTCGCATGTCAACAGAGTTGGGATAAGTTTGGTGTCAATCCTCGAGAGTGTTATGGAGATATACAGTAGTTCAATTAGTCAAGTTGTTTGTAGAATATGTTTATTTGAGAACAGTTTGACTACTTAGCCTCAATTACCTAACAAAACCTAACCTAACAGAAGCAAAGATTACAACTTTATTCAATGGTTTACACTCCTCAGTGTCAGTATAGGGTGCACTTTCACATGTCACACTTGGTTGCAGTTCTGACGTATTACCTTGATGTGTCTATGCTTTAATCCCTGCTCACACTGTGGGATTTTGGCCACAATTGGTTGACCTGAGCCAAATTTAGGAAATCCTGAAAGATTCCTGAAATCCTAGGCTATAATCTGTGATCTGTAATTGTTGGTTTGACCAGCATAATCTCACAAGGAAACATAGCTAATTTAGTTTAGTGGCTAAGTCAGTTGTATGAAATTGTAAGTATTTTAAAAGGAGGCGTGGCACTCAACCCCACCCCTTAACTCAACTGTCATTGGGGGATAAACAAATCATACTTGATTATATGACTGAGATTGTATGAATTTATACAAATTTGCCACTAAATTAAAAAGTTACGATTTGCAGTGAGATATCGTTAGTTTGACATTTTCATAGAGAGCTGCTTAATGGCTGTTCCAATCACACTTTTCCTCAGAAGTTTCCCTCAGATTTTCCAGATCAGATGTTCTGGCAGTGCAAGAAAATTTCAAACACTTTCCTGCAGTGTGACAACAGCTACGATGAGCGTTAAACCAAGAATTAACAGGAACGGCAAATCGCGTGACAACTTTAAACTATTACATGAAATGTCAAAACAGTTTTTTTCTTCCTGATTTTAGTATTGAGGAACGATGTGTGCAAAATTGCCACGACAGATTTTTTTTTGTTGGCTAAAAGGAGTGTCTTCATTGTCGTTCAGGGGTGCGTTTCCAAAAAACCATCGTTAGCCAACTAAAGGTCGTAAGTTGTGTCTTTACATAATTTTTTGTTTGGCGTTTCCCATATCTATCAATCCAACGAACATTCGCAAACTGCGTCACAAACTTGTAAGTTTGAAACAACACCGCTAGACCTGTAGTTAGAAGCATAGTTCCTGGTTGTGTTCTATTCCACGTTATCCCCCAATGCCAAAAAGTTTCTACTTAATAATAATAATAATTTTAATTTCTTCATTTCTTAAATAATAGTCTACTGTAAATTACAACCATTTATGATTTATATGATTTGTATATGATATTAGAATACGTGTTAGCTAAGTGTTTTTATGTTTTAGAATATAGAATATTCTATATTTCAATTAATATAGAAAACGATTATTAATTTTTTAATGCGTGTGCGTGTAAAATAAAAAAAGTTTTTTTTTCTTTAAAGTAGTTGTTAATCCACCCCGTTTAGAGCATCATTATGAACGTTTTACGTTGTAACGTGATTAAAAGGACAAACTACATCAATGCAACTACAGTTTAGAGAAATACTCGTCATTACATTGTTCTTTTCCCAAACGATGCATTGTACTATGATAGTTCAGCCGCGAACTTTGTTATGTTGTTTTTTGGGAAACGCACCCCAGTCTGACATTACGACAGCTGAGATCTAACAATGTGCAGTCTGACATTCTATCGTTTAGTGTAGGGTACATGTAACCATGAGGATCATTTCACAAGTCTTGACGCGTATTAGTGCTCTTACACTTGATCACGACATGAGAGTACATCCAATTCAGTGTACTATTTTTACATCAGATATCCACACGTGCCAATGTCGTCAAATCTAATCACATACAGCTTGTTTACTCCAGCCTGGTGAACTATAACTTAAATTTTTCACTTTTACAGTCAAAAGCTTGTGTTCTCCAACTCTTGCACATCACACTAAAAACTCACGTGTGTCACAAAAAATGTGCATACAATCTGAAGCATACTACACATGTGCAGTAGAAAAGTAACTCAAAGTATATGACATGCAGATCAGCAAGAACACATTATATAACACACACAAAAAAAAGAAAATTACTTAGAACAATAAACTATGATATATGGCTCCTACATTTAGGATTATAAAAAATCGCAGTGTGAGCCGGGCTTTATTTATTTGCGCAGTGTTCATGAATGTGTGCAATATACTGTCACCGAGGAGAAAAAACTGTTTAATAAAGTCGTTTTTTTGTTGTTTTATGTGTGCACATAAGGCTTGATAATATTTCGATTGAACCACTGAAAGCATATGGTCTGTTTTGAGAATGTTTTTAAGTACCTTTCTAGACGTTCGTGACTATTAGTGTCTACGGAGGATGAGGGAGCTCTCAGATTTCATCTAAAATATCTTATTTTGTGTTCTGAAGACGAACAAATGTCTCAGAGGTTTGGAATGACATGAGGATGAGCAACTAATAATCTGATTAAATTTATTTTTATGAAGTAAATCTTTCAGTCTTAAGCGTTCAAATTGAGAAAATAGTTATGAATGGTGTGTATAGAGAAGCTTTGGAAATGTTCCCTCACAGATGTCACCCTGACAAACAATTATTTTTCCGATCCTCAGCGTTTTGCCTATATTTACTTGAAACACAGTGTTTTCATCTCGCATTTTGGCGCAAATGTTTCTCTAACAGAAACATTACAGGCCGAGCATGAGGCGGTTATTAGATCAGACCACACACTAACTGTCAGTGCATCTCCATTTGCTGCCATTAGTTGCAGGAGGGAATGTTTTAGCTGGCCGACGAGCAGAGGATGTGGTCTCTGTTGTGGCCTGAGATGATTCACTTCTGCTCGGTCATAAAGTCCCGTAATTGCCGGGCCTTTCTGTTTTATTGCTATTCATTGCAGGGAGTATGAAGCAACTCAGAGGCCAAATGTGGGACCCTGCAAGCCCTTTAATGGACATCTTTACCCATTTTGGGATCCACTATGATTCAAGATAGAAGGAAATAATTGAATAGGGCCCGGATAAATGGCTTTGGTTTGGGCAAAGGCAGATGCTTAATGTTCAGTAGATAAGGTCAGGAAACACTGCGCTGGGATGGAGACTCTCTGGTTGTCATTGGTTTATGGTTGGCGATGCTGCAGGCGAAAGAGTGGGATGTGATGTTGGAGGTCAGGCGAAGAAGAGGAGCAAAGTTTCTTTATTTCCCAATTGGTAAAGGAAGGTTGAGTTGGATTAAAATTGTGATCTAAAATAAAATAAAATAAAATCTAAAATAAAATAAAGGGCGACATGGTGGCTCACTGGTTAGCACTGTCGCCTTACAGCAAGAAGGTTGCTGGTTTGAGTTCCGGCTCAGTCAGTTGGCATTTCTGTGTGGAGTTTGCATGTTCTCCTCGTGTTTGCGTGGGTTTCCTCTGGGTGCTCTGGTTTCCCCCATAGTCCAAAGACATGCGGTACAGGTGAATTGAATAAACTAAATTGGCCGGAGTGTAGGAGTGTGCTGCGTAAAACATATACAGGAATAGTTGGCGGTTCATTCCGCTGTGGTGGCTTCTAAAAAATCAGAGACTACACGGAAGGAAAGTTAATAATAGAAAATAAATTGTTGGATAAACTTCAAATAATTACGTCAACTGGTTAAAATCTAAAAAAATATGTTACATTTGTCAACTTAATTTCTACCTTTATTTAAGCAGTATTAAGTTGGTCAAGCTTTTATTTCATTTTTAGCTATAACCAGTTGTATTAATTTCTTAAGGATGAGCCCACGGTTCACTTTTTAATCCCAACTTTTGATCAAAAATACAGTTTCGGATCAGCAAAGCTATTTTTGAAATGAATTACTAGTAATTTAAGTCTTACTTCTTACACAAACCTACAGGTTTGCAATTTTTAATAATAATGTTTTTATACTCTATATCTGACAGCCTGTTTAATAAATTAGCAGAATGCTCAAGATTGAGGGAAGATAAAATAAAATTATTGATGAGTATTTGATTTACAGTTAATGTTCTGGTAACACTTTATTTTGATGGTCCATTTGAGTATTAGTAGATTGCCTGCTTAACATCTGTTGATACTGCTCCGTCAACAAACATTTAACTGACTTTTTTTTTTTGTCTTGGAATTTTTATTCTTGCAAATAGCATTTTACATTTTATAACGATCCACAAAACAATCCCCAAATAAAACAATCAACATCTACAAATTAATAAATAATAAATAAAATAAACAGAATAACAATAAATTATTATTAACAATACAAATAATATAATAAATACAACAAAAGAATTACTATAACAAACCATATACATATACACATGTACCTTCCCTCAATCCACATCTAAGGTTTTTAAGTCATTAAAGAATGCAATAAATTGTTGTCATTTTTCAAAAAAATGTTCTCCCCTACCTCTGATATTATATTTAATTTTCTCAAGTTTTAAAAAGAAGACCAAATCTTTGAGCCATAATGAAATAGAGGGGGGTTGTGAGGGGGTCTAAGACAAAAGCATTCTGCGCCTAGCGAGAAGAGATGCAAAAGCCACAATGTCAGCGTGTCTCCGGTTTAAAGGTTGACACTGAGATGGAACACCAAACATTTAACTGACTTTAAGAAACTTTGCAAGTACATGTCAACTTACACTAACCCTAACCCCAACCCCAACCTAACAGTCTGCTTACAATCTAATGAGAATTGGTTGCAATGCAACTTATATTCAACATACGGATCAAAAAGTGTAACCAATGTTTTTTTTGTTTTGTTTTTTTTGGCAAATCTGCAATAAAATTAGATTGCTTTGTTTTATGATTTTGATTATTGTTTTACATACAGTAATAGATCAAATATACTGTCAGTAATGTGTATTGATTTTTTTTGCAAGAGAAGAAAAGATGTATTATTATGATTAAATTAGATTAGACAATCTAATAAACCACAAATATTACATATTAATATTTGGTTAAATAAACAGTTAAAAGATTAATTATTAAATGACGCAACAGTAAAATGCTGT
This sequence comes from Danio rerio, assembly GCF_052040795.2. NCBI lineage: Eukaryota > Metazoa > Chordata > Actinopteri > Cypriniformes > Danionidae > Danio > Danio rerio. Next base: position 13,375,470 of record NC_141045.1, on the reverse strand, counting down.
TTGTGTATATTTTTACAGAGCTGGGAATGAAATAATTAATAATACCTTTTAAATGTATTGTAATATTTCATATTATTTGTGTTTTTATACACACACACATATACAGTTAAAGCCAAAATTATTAGCCCTTCTGTAAGTTCTTTTTCAAATAGTTCCCAATTTTTCACAGTATTTCCTATAATGTTTTTTCTTCTTGAGAAAATCTATATTTCTTTATTTCGGCTATAATAAAAGCCGTTTTTAATTTGTTAAAACCATTTTAAGGTCACTAAAAATTAGCCCCTTAAGAAATATTTTTTTCCGATTGTCTACAGAACAAACCATTGTTGTACATTGATTTTCCTAATTACTAACTCACCTAATTAACCTAGTTAAGCACTTAAAGCTCAATACAAGTATCTTGAAAAATATCTAGTAAAATGTTGTGTACTGTCATCATGACAAAGACAAAATAAATCAGTTATTAGAAATTATTTATGTTATGTTTAGAAATGTATGGGGGAAAAAAATCTTCTTTCCTGTAAACAGAAGTTGGAGGGAAAATATACAGGGGGCTAATAATTCAGGAAGGGTAACAATTCTGACGTCAGCTGTATATGAACACTTTTTTTCAAACAGGGCAATAGTTCTGTATTTTTATTTTGCCTTAATAATAAAAACCTTCATTAAAAAAATATGTAATGTTTTTAATTGTGTTATATTTGACTAATGTTTTAGATCTTCAAACAAATTTAAATATTAAAGTATGACAAACATGAAAACAAAAGAATTCAGTAAGGGGCAAAAACTTTTTTCACCCCACTGTATCATTGTATGTGCACGGCTTTGAGTGAAACCTTGATATTTTTTATTTAATTTTATAAAGTTTTAATTACAGTTCTTCCACATTCAAAATAAAGATACTGTGATTTACGTCATCTCCCCCCCCCCCCCACATTTCCCCCAAAAAATTTTTACTGTACAAAACAAAAAATATTCTTTTTACTAAAACACATAACTATATAAATAAAGAGTTCAGATGTAAAAACCTCTAAGTGAATTGTTCCTTTGAAAATTGTGCTTTTCTCAGCCTCCTATTTTTATGTTCAGTTATTTCCCCTTAATGGCAATAAAAATAACCTATTTTTGCACCAAGAGTGAAATTACTGAAGCTACCCATAACAATCTGAGAAAAAGGCTAAGTTTAGATGAAAATTTCACAGGCTTTTACATCTAAACTCTTCAAAATATAATTCAAGAGTAAGATGGTTTTGCTTGTGGGGGTCTTCTTTAATACACATTGCTTTTTACTGTGTTTATGTAAATCTGTTCACACAAATTGTTATTCTGGTAATATAAACCAGAAACTGTTTTAAAATATATTCCAGATCCGAGTTCTCCGCTCGTGGTCTTTGGCATGTCTAGTGTTTTCTACTATCGTATTGTAATGGTTAAAGTTTGTCATGGTCCACTGAGCAATGGCCCCACTCACTGGATTTGAATGTTTTTGTGGCTTAAACAGGATTATATGTTACACTTTAAATTAATCATATTTTAAGCTTCTCTTAAGACAATCCCTTGCATGCAATTACCAGCAGAAATGTTCTTTAGGATTTAAAATTCCATTATTTATTTTTTATTGTGATAAGCCCCTTTTCTGTCATAAAACTTTAAAGTCATTTATTATTATTTTTAAAATGTGTACATGTGAGAGCTTGTTTTATATATTGTTACTATATTTGGACAAAGTAAAAACACATACATTTTCTTTGGTGACATTAATAAACTTTAATAATAAGATGACAGTTATATTTATTTATTTTAATTATCTTAGATTCATTCATTTTCCTTCATCTTAGTTCCTTATTTATCAAGGGTCGCCACAGCGGAATGAACCGCCAACTATTCTAGCATATGTTTTACTCAGTAAAACTCAGTAAAACATATGCCCTTCCAGCCGCAACTCAGACTCAGACTTTTTATCCCGTTAGGGAAACTAAAATTGCAGCAAGGTGCCATAACACAGGCAAATATCCATGTGCACATTAATAAAATATTGCCACACAACATCCATACATCAGTATGTAGATACAGTACATCCCCCTCCCCCCTGGACTCATTTAATGACCTAATGGCCACCATTATAAAAGAACTTCTGGTTCTATTTGTCCTGCAAATAGGAACCCTAAAACGACGTCCTGATGGCAACAGCTGAAATACAGAGAACAATGGATGATCCGGGGTGCATAGGATATCCTGAGCTCTCTTTAAATCATAATTATGGTAGATTACCAATAGACCAGTCTGGTTAAAACCAATGATCTTGGCTGCCACCTTCACCAGGCTGCTCAGCCTGTTCTTGCTTGACACACTCAGATTACCGTACTAAGCTATAATGCAAAAAGATAAAACAGATTCAATATTAATTGTTTATAAAACAGCGTCATCGTAGAGGTAACAACCTGAAATGAGTTTCCTCAGAAAAAGTCTTTGTTGAACTTTTGTATAGACAGCTTGGGTGTTAGGGCAACACAGTACTGGAAAACATCCATTCACACTCATACACTCATTCCAATTTAGTTCATCCAATTCACATATAGTGCATGTCTTTGGACTGTGGGGGAAACCGGAGCACCTGGAGGAAACCCAGGTGAACATGGGAGAACATACAAACTCTACACAGAAATGCCAACTGACCCAGCCGGGACTCAAACCAGTGACCTTCTTGCTGTGAGGTGACAGTGCCAACCACTGAGCCGCTGTGCAGCCCCTAATTTTAAATGATGAATGAATAAATTATTCTTCATATCTGATTCTGTAATAGCCACATTGTGATTCAATTACTCATTTTAAATATAATTTGACTTTACTGTGTAAACGACGAGGTTCATTGGATTATTTTGATTCATGTAATTCCCTGAACTAGAACTGGGTGTTTAATGAAGAAAAGAAACCACACATTAATTATAGTGTTAGATAGTTGTGCTGTATATGAATTTTGGAAGGTGTTTTTTATATCTTAAAATAGGTTGAAAAAAAGGCAATTTTGTGCTGTTTAATGAAAATACTGTCACCCACACATAGTTGATCTGAACACAAGCCTATACTTAAAAGTGCTTGGAAAGCAGATCTATAAAAAGGTGTGAGTGTTAATGTACTATGTGAAAAGACTAGAATAAAAATAAGATAAAAAGAGGACTAATGTTTGGAGGGGTTTTCAGTAGCAGGAGATTATTGTTTTAATGAAAAACAAAGACATTTAAGTGCTGGTGATTGAATTTCAATGCCTTTCTTATTATTTCTTAAATATTTTTTCAATTAACAGTCCCAAACTATTGAAAAAAAAATCAAAAAGTTTAGAAATGTTTCCACTTTTATTTTTGAAAACTACATTTCAAAATGTCATATAGATCATTAAAATAAGTTGATTTGTTCTATTTAGAGTCAGTTTTGAATACACAATCTCCTCTAAAGAATCAGCCCGACTGAGACTTAGACCCATGAGGAGTGTTTATGATTATAAATGAAAAGTATTTATGATTATCCAAAAGGATCAGTTATTTCAGTATGTTTGAGATATTATTGTAGTAAAAAATATATAAATGTTCAGGATGTCATTTTGCAAGCAAAACATTAGGATGTAAGCATTTATACCGTATAATGATGCAAACAATTGTTTTTTATTTAGAATCAGAGTGTGTTTTAGTATCATTTGCAGTAATATTATGTTTTTAATTAATATTTCAGATTAGTTTTTGAAATATTAAATCATTTGAAACACATAAAAAAAAAAAAAAAAAAAAAAAATATATATATATATATATATATATATATATATATATATATATATATATATATATATATATGATTATATACAGCTATATATATTATTTTTTACTTAGGTATGTGTGTGTGTGTGTAGAGCATACATGCTTTTTTGAGAAAAAATAAACTTTTCACTCAAGTACTTTTTACACAAGTAATACTCAAATAAGGTCAATAAGGTAAAAAAAAAAATTATTAAATATAGAGCTGATAATATAAGCCAGCTGGTTGATTACATAAAAAACTGCAAGTGTTTTTAATAAAAGGTTTTGAAAATAGTATTCATTTGAGCATTCACCTTACATTGTTTAATGTGGGCTAAATTTAATTCATTTACATCATTTTTTCCATCACAAAAATCTAAACAGTGGGTGATGAAGTCAGATTTTGACATATTATATTTAAAGGTTTTACAGAGGGGGTTTCGGGACCTCCATAACTCAGAAATGATTGTAAAAAATAAAGATAGGGGAAAATAAGGTCAAATTATGTATGAAGGATCTTTTTTTAAGCACCAAGTTTTTACTTTTTTTTCCATTAAATTAATTATAAATAATATAACAAAGTTGTTCTAAAACTAATGAACAACACAAACTCTTGACCTAGGACAAATTTGAAAAGCATTTTTGATTAACTTCCAGTGTTGACTATTGTATATATATATATATATATATATATATATATATATATATATATATATATATATATATATATATATATATACACACAATAGGCCTCGTGCCAACACATGCCTCCCACCAGTGCCGATATACAGCCATATCGCACTGCTACTCGTGTGATATTGCTCATATATATTACAACATCACTACAAACATTAGAAACATTATAGCAATAAACATACATAGATGCATTTTCCTTAGTCTCTATTTCAGAGGTCGAATAACACGACACCTATTCTGGTGTATGTTTTACGCAGCGGATGCACAGAATTCAGTTTATTCAATTCACCTATAGTGCATGTCTTTGGACTGTGGGGGAACCCGGAGGAAACCCATGTGAACACGGGGAGAACATGCAAACTCTACACAGATATGCCAACTGACCCAGTCAGGACTCAAACCAGCAACCTTCTTGCTATAAGGCGACAGTGCCAACCACTGCCCCACACTAAACAATCAACAAAAAGAAACAAGTAAAAAAAAACACACCAACTTAAAGCTGCATTTCAAGCTATAACTGCATGACAAAAAAACAATACAAACAAAAATATATATTCAAAACTAATAGTTCACTAGAGTAGCATCAGTTTTGAGTAATTGACAGCAGATCAGTATATTGATATGAAACTCAAGCTTTTCATTGCAGAATGTCCAGCATCTTCTTCGATGTTCTCCAGGACTGGCAGTAAATGTCTGTGTTTGTCCCACAGAGAGCTCAATCGTCATCCTCATCTTCATCTTATGACCTCTTCATCTTCTCCATTACCAGCAGATGCTCCGGCGCTGGGCTCTAAAAGCTTCTTCTGCATGGATAAAACCCGCAAGCTCTGCTGATGACATCAAAACTGTCCCTGTCCCCCCAAAATGGATTTCTGACATTGATGAATTGGTCTGAATGAGGGACATGATCATATTTATCTCAGTGTTGACATTAGATCCAATTCAGTGGCTGTGGCAGATGAAAACAGAAGTGGAAAAAAGCTCTACTTTGTACTGTCATACATGAGGGTTGTTCTGTTTATTGGGTTCCCAGATAGGAATTGAGTTTTGTTCTATTGAATGACATGTAAGTATAAAACAAGTTTGTGTAAAATTATTAATTTATGTTTTAAAGTGGTAAACATACAGTTAATAAATATATAAAAAGATTGTTATTTAAACATTCAGAAATCTTAATTGTTAATTTATTGTATGTTTTTATATAGTATTTAATTTATTTATCTATTTTTATTTTAGATTTTAAATAAATAAAATAAAATTGTGGTGAAGCAGTGGCGCAGTAGGTAGTGCTGTCGCCTCACAGCAAGAAGGTCGCTGGTTCGAACCTCGGCGCAGTTGGCATTTCTGTGTGGAGTTTGCATGTTCTCCCTGCGTTCGTGTGGGTTTCCTCTGGGTGCTCCGGTTTCCCCCACCGTCCAAAGACATGCGATGCAGGTGAATTGGGTAGGCTAAATTGTCCGTAGTGTATAAGTGTGTGTGTGTGGATGTTTCCCAGAGATGGGTTGAGGCTGGAAGGGCATCCGCTGTGTAAAAATCTGCTCGATAAGTTGGCGGTTCATTCCGCTGTGGCGACCCCAGACTAATAAAGGGACTAAGCCGACAAGAAAATTAATGAATGAATAAATGAAAATAAAATTATAATTAATTTCAACCTACCATTACAGACAGTTTTTTTTTTATCACAGGAAAAAAATCAAACTCTGGTACTTAAAAGAGAAGAAGAAAAAAGTCCTTCATACATAATTTGACCCTATTTCTTTCGTACTTTTATTTTTTACTATATTTTATTAGTTATAAAGTTTCAGAATACTGTAAAAACCATTCAATCTAACATGTCAAAACCTGACTTCACCACCCACCGTTTAGATTTTTATGATGGAAATTAATTCAAATTAGCCCATATTAAACAGTTCCTCAGATAAATACTTAAACATAAACTATTTTCAAAACCGTTTTATTAGAAAAAATGCAGTTCTTCATGTAATCAATTAGCTGGTTAATTTTATTTATTTTTTTAACCTTATTGACCTTATTTGAACGTTGTTTGAGTGTCTTGCCTTAATTGAGTGTTAAAGTCACTATGAATCGAAAGTTAAGTTTGCCATTTTTTCCCACTATTGTGACGTACATTTAATTAAAACATGAAAAATGTGGAAAAGTGGATGATTTTATTCTTTGGGAACTGATTGGATTGTTGAAAGACTGGCATTACTAAGAACATAATGGAAGATTGATAAATGTATGAATTCAGAGCAATAACAAGACACACCCACTTGGCAGCCCCTCCCTAAAAGATTTCCATGTGACCAGGAAGTGAAGAAAAATATTTCGAGTAGGAGGGAAGGTTATGAGGTTTGATTTAAGCTTATGATGGTAAGTTACTTTTTACAAAATTATGAAGTGCACTGTAGATACATTTTTAATGACAAGAGCTACTATGTACACAGTGTTGGGGTAACGCGTCATAAGTAATGTGCGTTATGTAATAAAATTACTTTTGCAAAGTAACGAGTAATAAAATGCATTACTCAAAAAAATTATGTTATTTGAGTACTTTTTTTTGCACTTTTTGCCTTGCTTAATTGGCTTTTACAAAACACATTGCAGAATAAAAATTACCTTAGTAAAGTTGAATCACACACTCAATGAGAGAGCGTGCTGCTAGACAGTCGGCTCACACATCATCATCAGATCTCTTTTTCCACTGTAGATGAGTCGGTGTACTGTTCTACTAACTGAATAACTCAGGCCATTGGTTTATTTTGAGTCATGCTATCATGACGACTTTAATGGAGTCAGTTTTTGTTTCAGAAGCTGAATGTTGTGGAGTGTTTTCTGAAAGCTCTGCAGGATTGAAGCTGTATTTCTGTGTTAGATTGTATCCTTGTGTTTGGCTGTTCGCTGAGTGTGAGGAACAGGGGAAATGTAATAAAGAGGGAGAGTCTCCGTTCGCCCACACTTAGAACACACACACAGATGCGCACACACTGTTACTCAGAGAGGGTTGAGTAACACACTGAGGGAAATCATGGATCGTATAAAGGTTGAATCACAATGCTTCATATTCTGACTCAATTATCTATGCAATGCTTATGTTTTTCACACACAGGCACACATACATGCAAACGCACTTCCACGGTCTTTCACAATACACACACTTATTTTTATGTAGCGTAGAATTTGGCAGTAGCACTAAATATGTAATATTTAAAAGGTTTTCTTGTTAACGATAATGACTATAATACCTCTTAAATAGTACAATGAGTGGTGTAAAGTAACAAATTCAAAATACCCAAATTACTGTAATTGAATCTGTAATTGTAATTTACTAAGTAGTTTCAAAAAAAATTATATTTTTACTTTCCCTTTGGTAATTTTTTTTGTGCTGTATTGATACTCCACTATTTTCCTTCAACCTGTTTAGCAAGGTACAAAAATCTGTCATGTGAGTCCTGTCCAATCAAATCGCAAACTAAATCTCATCACTGAATTATCTGAAAATATTGACGCTTTATAAATGGAGCAAACCGCTTAGAAACCTTAAAAGAGTCCAAGAAGATGTCCAAAATTTTTATATGCAATGATCGAGACTGCATGTGTGTTGACTGATGAGAAGATGACGAATGTCTACTAATGCATCTACAGTAATAATGCTAATATGTCTAATAATACATATGTACTTATGTATGAATAGCATGCATTTATTCTAAATAAATGTCACAATAGGTATTTACACTCAACGGCTACTTTATTACAGTAGGTAAATCTTACTAGTACTGGGTTGGTCCCCCTTTTCTCGTTAGAACTGCCTTAGTTCTTCGTGGCATAGATTCAACGAGGTGCTTGATGATTTTGGCCAATATTGACATGATACATTTGCTGCAGATTTTACGGCTGCACATCCATGATGCAAAATGGTGCTCTATTGGATTGAGATTTGGTGACTGTGGAAGCCATTTGAGTGAAATTTTCTTGTTCAAGAAACCAGTCTGAGATGATTCGCGTTTTTATGTGTTATCCTGCTGGAAGTAGCTTCTACTTCCACTTACACTGTGGTCATAAAGAGATGGACATAGTCAGCAATAATACTCAGGTAGACACGATGCTCAATTGGTACTAATGGATCCAAAGTGTGCCAAGAAAATATCCCCCACACCATTACACCACCTCCACCAGCCAGAACCATTGATAAAAGGGAGAATGGAGTCATGCTTTCATGTTGTTTACGCCAAATTCTGACCCTACCATCCGGATGCCGCTGCAAAAATCAAGACTCATCAGACCAGGCAATGTTTTTGCAATCTTCTATTCACTAATTTTGGTGAGCCTGTACTGTACGAATTGTAGCTTCAGTTAATTGTTCTTAACTGACAGGAGTGGCACTCGGTGTGGTCTTCTGCTGCTGTAGCCTATCTGCCTCAAGGTTCTACGTGTTGTGTATTTAGAGATGCTTTTTATTAGACCTAGGTTGTATTGAGTGGTTATTTGAGTTACAGTTGCCTTTCTATCAGCTCGAACCAGCCATTCTCCTACGACGTCTGGCACCAATAAGGCATTTGCACCCACAGAACTGCCTTACACTGGTTGTGTGTAAAAATCCCAGTGGATCAGCCGTTTCTGAAACACTCAGCCCGTTTGGCTTTAACAACCATGCCATGTTCAAAGTCACTTGAATCACTTTTCCTTCCCATTCTGATGCTCGGTTTGAACCGCAGCAGATCCTCTGGACCATGTCTACATGACTACTTGCATTTGTTTGCCGCCAAGATATTTCCTGATTAAAAATTTGCGTTAACGAGCAGTTGGACAAGTGAACCTAATAAAGTGGCCGGTAAGTGTATAGGTACATTTTTTCTTAAAGACTGTTTAAAGTGATGTGCTTTAATAAGTATACATTGTATTTATTGCTTTTAATAGTGTAAGGTAACTCTTCTAAGACTCATTTATGATTAAAAACAAATCATTCCTATTATCAATACATGTGGCTATTTAACTGTAAATGCACACTGGCCCTTTAAGGCAGCCATTTTGAAGAAGGCCTGCAATCAAACCCTCAGACAGAGGAAGCCAAGTGTGGATTATAAACACAAAACCTCTCCAGGTGGATTTTATACAGTACAAGAGACACCCAACAAAAGCACAGATCTTCAGGAACAGGTCAGATTTAATTTTTAATGTCCACCTGAGTTCTTTTGGGATTGTGAAAGGTCTGTAAGTGTGTGTGTAAATTGATTGTGAACTGTCCTTATTCTCTACTATAGACACATTTAATTTTGTGAGTTGTATTAATTCAAATTCTGGCCTTGTGTTTGCTTGCTTGCTTGTTTTTTTGCTGTTATAATTGAGTTTTTACTATGATTGATTTGTGGATTGATTATCTCTGGCTCAGATGAACTTTTTGAGTTTGACTTAAGCAAAAGTAGTTCTGTGAGCTTTGAGAATTTTTTATTTTTTGTTTGATTAAGTTTTAAGAGGGTTTTTACTGTTGTATATTTAATATTTATTTGCTGTCCTGATGATTTGACTAGCTAAGAGCCAGCATGGTGTACTGTAAAAAATGTAATAACAAAGATAGAAGACAACAATGTTTTTGTGTTGCTTTAACTTATTTTAATATGTTAATCAGGTCTCAACTCAGTTATTTAAATTTTAACTTGATAGTTTTAGTCCGCTTGATTGCCTTAAGTTGAGATGACTAGAAAAGTTCATTTGATTCAACCAAAAAATTAAAAGCAGCAAGAATTTTTTTTTTACAGTGTAAAGAAAAGGAATTTTGTCAATTGTTCCAACACCAACACTTGAAATCGCAATTTTAGTGTCATTGTAACTGTGCTAATATATGCCTTTGTTTTCTCAACAAAACCTATTCCAAAGCCAAAATCATTCAGTACTTCACGTGAATACTGTACATCCAAAAGGTTACACAGTAAGGGTTTGTTAAATTTAATTAGGGGTCAGTTGACACATTTACTGTATGCACATTTATCGTTTAAATACAGAACAAAATAGTGGTGTAGCCTTTTTAACTTTGTCTGTTGTTGTTTTTTTAACCTCAGTTTTAGTTTATCTCAGAATTTAAAAATACAATAACTAGCAAACGGTTTGAACATGACAGAACAGTGACTTTGGCTGGTATTAAAATGAATGGCTTGTATTTAAATGTGTCTGTTATGTGTTGAGGTAAAGTTGTTTTATTATTTGCACTTTTGTTCGTTATTTTAACAGTGATAAGTTATGTTTTTTAATATAACATTATGCTTATAAGGGTGGCAGAGTTGCCTCACTGCAAGAAGGTTGCTGGGTCAGTTAACGTTTTTGTGTGGGGTTTGCATGTGCTCCCCATGTTTGGTTTGCGGTACATGTGAGTTGAATAAGCTAAATTAGCCGTAGTCAGGGCCGGATTAAGAACATATTGAGCCTCTGGGCTATAACAGACCTAAGGGCCCCATTTATTTTATTGCCTCACAAAAAGTAGCTTTTTGCTATTAATAATGTTATAAATTTGTAAAAAAAAAAATGTATTATTATATATTCAAATTTTCCAATTGATTCATATTGATTATTATAAACGTTTTCTATTTTACTTAAGTAGGTGTACAAGCATACAAAATGTATTTTTAACTTTTAAAATGTTAAAAGGGCTGCCAGAAAAAGAAAAAAACTTCCTAAATAAGTGCTTTAAAATAGATACTTTAAATAGGCTTATCTTTTAAAAGTTTAGGTTAAACTTTAGCTGAGAAGAAATTCTTAAAATATCTTTAAATTCCATGCTTGTAATTTCCCATTTGGTCTTGAGTCAATCAATTACAGAAGGTTAGCATGTTTTTTTTCCATATATGCTGTCTGATGCAAGCCTGCGCCAATATTTCATTGCTGCGGATTATTTCTGTCATTTTTATAAAAGGGGAAATTCATTCATTTAACAGTTCGCTTTCCAACTGGTTCAGTTAGACTTAAACCATGTTGTTTCTTGAGGTAGATGGACATTTTGATAACTGTCTGTGTAGTCTATTTGATTTGGTCACACATTGTCTCAGTTATGAAAGGGCAGGATTGCATGGGCGTGCAGCCCATTCTGCATGATACCACCCGTCCTGAGCTCTCTCACTTTATGTTAATAGTGAATACTGTTTAAATTGTATTTTTTGTTCTATGATGCGCTGTTAGCTACCTTTTGACTGGACTGTTCTCGCGGTAAAGCTGAAACATGGAACTGTCCTGGGACATAAGGGACCTTCTTGGTGTAAAACAGGACATCTGTTCACTCTTACTGGGAACTAAATAGGGCTATTTAAAACTCTGATTGAGCTGCAGCCACTCTGAGTTTAGCGATGTCACTGTTTTTGAACAGCAGTGAGCTATACTTCACATTATCGACATGCTAAAGCATAACGCAAAGAGGCGTTTCATGCGTTATGATGCTAATATATCAGCCAATCAAGAGCCCCCTCCTCTTGCGGGCTCTGGAGCTTCAGCCCCGCCTAGCCCCTATGTTAATCAAGCCCTGGCCTTAGTGTGTGTGTGTGAGAATGCGAGAGTGTATGGTTGTTTCCCAGTACTGGGTTGCAGCTGGAAGGGCATACCCTGCATAAAACATATGCTGGATAAGTTGGCAGTTCATTCCACTGTGGCGACCACTGATAAATAAAGGAACTAAACCAAAGGAAAATGAATGAATGAATGGTGCCTAGATAATACTTTGAATATTTGGCCTGAAATAAGTATGACTTCAAAACTAATGTTGCTAATATGATTCTTGTCTTTAAAATTGTCAAAGAACACTTTTCTAAAATTATATTATGAAGGAGATAGTCAGAATGTGTGAATATTCAACCAACTTTACCTCAATCTGTCGTGTCGCTATATACGTGTGTAGGACATGGTGTGAGGGTGTTTGCTAGAATCAGGTCTAGTAAAACAACATTTTGCTCTGACCTTTCTTTCACATTGAAAACTAAACTTTTTATTTCAAAAGGCAGAAGTTTTAAATCCCAGTGTGCCCATAGCTATGCAGATCCTGGCTTTAAAGTATACTGGAAGACCTCAGGATGAATGACTGTGCTGTACACATAGATGTTTGTGTTTTCTCAAGTTTCTTCATTGCGTCAGCAGCAGAGCAGTCTTTAGTTTTCACTCCTTGGGCCCATCTGTTGCTCCAACTGTTGCTTTTCCTTCTTTAGCAAGAAACACTGAGAAGGCAAAAGACGGCAGGCATTTACATCTGCCTTGCATGGTCTTACCACACAAAAAAAGGGGCAAATGGCCCAAAAAATAAAGTTTTTTACAATGGATAATGAACTTTGTAGAGTAAACAGAGTATGCTAAAATGTATCAATAATTTAGCACCAAATAGCAATGTAACGGTAGGGTGATGAAAACATTAGTACATAAAACAGGGATATTGTTTTGTCTGATAGAAGTACAGTAAATGTTTTGATATCTTGTTCTTCAAAGCATGTTGTGTCAATGGGACTGTGATATAGCACTATACTATAAAGTATTTTTATATATGTGTGTATATATATATATATATATATATATATATATATATATATATATATATATATATATATATATATATATATATATACAGTATATGTATATATATGTACATGTATGTATGTATGTATGTATACATACATACATACATACATACATACACACAAATATATATAAATATATATATATATATATATATATATATATATATATATATATATATATATATATATATATATATATATATAAATACTATATAGTATAAATAGTGCTACATCACAGTCCCATGAACACAACATGCTTTGGTATCAGGAGGCAACAACCTTCCCAACTGCGCTCGTTTAGAAATGCCTTTCAGAGGCCATTTGTTTCTTACTCTAGAGCTGTCAAGAAAAACTCGCGTAATCATTCATCAGAGTGTTCATTAATTTGCTTGTTGAATTATAAGTGGAATAAAGGAGCAATAAGCTAAAATTGGCATGTTGTCTTTGTAGCGCTGGGTTTATTCCAGTGTCAGTTTTTGGCCAAGACGTCTTAGTGTCTTAAGATCTGTTCTAAATGGAAATGGGCCATCACTTTCCTGTCGTTGCCCTCTGGAGATTCCCAAATGCCTCGGATATCTCTCTCCAAACTTTGAGTCATTTGAGTGGGACAGGATGAGATTTACCAGCCAATTCCTTTTAAATTCAGTGGATGAGGCCACTTTGGCAAGATTATTGAAATAGACATACAGACATTATTCATCTTTAAAAAGATAGTTAACTGACATCATTTGTGTATTTAAAGGTACTTCCAAGGTATTTCTGAATTTTTTAGACAGCAGAGTATTTTACACCAGTGCCTGTGAGGTTGTTTTGAGTACAAAAGCCAAATGTGAGGTGTTTATATCTACATTTGTCGTCAGGTAGCAATTTATTCACAATCGTTATAAAAGGCATTGAGTCAGTGTTAATAAAATTCATCCCTTTTTTTCTGCCTGTCCACTCCACATAATGCTGAGCAAAGCATATCTTCAGGAAGAATACTGCAGTGATCTTGAAGCCAATAAACATCATTCCATTTCGCCTTGCAGATGCTCAAATAGCATTTTTCCTAAGCAAATGTTTATCTTTTTAGTGATTTTTGCTTGGGTGCAGGCAAGAAGGATGTTCCTTATATTAAGTGCGGTGTTTATGCTACTGTTCAAAATTTTAGGCTCCATAAAAGTAAAAAAAGTTAGGTAACACTTTATTTTAATGGTCCAGTTGAGTATTAGCAGACTGTCTGCTTAATATCTGTTGATATTGCTCTTTCAACAAACATTTAGCTGACTATAAGTAACTTTGCATGCACATGTCAATTTACACTAACCTTAACTCCAACCCTAACCCCAACCTAACAGTCTACTTATAATCTAATGAGAATTAGTTGGCATGTAGATGCAATGTAGCTTAAATGTAGCTTAGATTTCAACAAACGAACTATCAAAATAAAGTGTGACCAAATCTTTTTTTAACTGATGAGTTTAATTTATCGAAAGTGACAAAAGAGAAGTATACATCAAGTTGTGGCAAAATATATATTTTTTCAGATTAATGCCATTCTTTGAAGCTTTCTATACATCAACAAATCATAAAAAAACAAATCCTAATAAAAGCTGATTAAAGTATTCGTAAAAATGGAATCTTTCTTGAGTACCAACTCAGGACATTGGAGTGATTTTCAAGGGATCTTGTGCAGTGGAGTTGCTAAAAATATCTTGCATATGTTACAACAATATTTTTGTAACTGTAGCGTGAATCAGTCCCCTCAACCACCTAAAATGGCTCAAAACCACCATGAACTTCTCAAAACAAACTGAACCTGCTCAATCACAATGACCAATTATAAACCACGTTCTTCCAAAATGAATTACCGCCACAACTACATTACAGCTTGTCATTTAAAACCTTCATTTGTTACTGTTTTTTTTTTAAAGCAGGTTATGATCACACCAAAACATATTAAAATGTAAGGGAATTATAACAGAGAGAACTTTTCTGTTATTTTAATGTTGCTGTGTGTTAATTGTTTAACCCTTTAAGGTTACATGCTGACTGATTGACAGGTCTGCGCGATGCGTGAGGCCAGCAGACATGACCTAGCTTTCAGTTATGATGAACACAGTTCTTTCATAATTATACTTTATTTATCAATAAAGATCTTTGGTTCTGTATACAATGACCTTATCTTGCTGGAGTTTATGGCTGTTTTACTTCAGAATGCATCAATGCCGTTCTGTAGGACTATTGGATACATTCATAAATATTCCTAGCAAATCTAATAAGTTTTGGAGACCTACTTGTTACATGAACACACTAAATCGCATTACAGCAGGGTTTATTTGACTGCGTACAAGAAAATCTGTGCTTAAGCAGTGTATATTTGAGGGTGTGAAAGAAGTTTTGTGCACGATCAGAGGAAATCGAACGCAAGCGAAGTGATTTGCATGCTCATATTTCATGAATGCGATCTCAATTTGTAATACTGCTCTCCCAACATTTGTCATTGATTATAACGCCATACGTAGTTGGAAGATCTGTGTAAAAGGCCTGCCACCACAGCTGGAAAAAACCCTAGAGGGAACACTGAACCACCAAACAAAACCCCACTCAAAACCAGCAAAAATCACAAAGAATCACAATGAAACCTGCAATGAATAATAAAAAAAAAACACCTAAACCCCAACAGAATATGCAATTGACCTGATGAAGGTACTATTTTTGGGTTTTTACAGGTCTCACAAATGCAATGTGCATCAATTCTCATCTAGCTGGCCCTACAGGAGCAATATATATATATATATATATATATATATATATATATATATATATATATATATAAAAATGTGGATAGGCAGTGTTTTTACTAACCTAACCTAAATAATACCTATAACATATGCCACCAAACTTTAACCTAAATATAATCTATCAGGTTATATGTTCTCCTAAATCAGCCCATATTTGAATCGCTATGCAATTTTAACTTAAACAACACAACCCAGTTGAAAACTACCATTAAGGTATTAACTGAAAGTTGAACCTAAATTTATAGTAAGTACTTGCTATAAAGCATTATAAATAAATAAAAATATTTAGAGATTGTGTCTCTGTGTCTCTTCTAATTGCACATATGTTAAATAGTAACTGTTTAGGTAAAAATTTACACACATTCTCCTCAAGTACCAAGGATAGAGCAAATTCTTGACTTAAGCTTGTTTTTTCACTTTTTATTAGCAGCTTAGCAAATAGTACTTGACAGAAAAGACACAAGCCTCACAAAGAATAATGATATTTACGCCTTATGAGTCCATGCTCACTTTAAGATGGAATTAATCACAGATGTCAGAGGTGCAGTACAGTTTTTTCCCCCTCAGTTTTTCTTTCTTCCTGTATACCCTCCACCAGCTCTCTCCCCTCTTCTTCAAAACTCTGGCACGCATGTCAACTTGAGAAATGCCACCCTATTCCCTTTCTGGCAGGGCCCATGGCTGAGCAGATGGCATGTGGATGTCAAGCACTTCCACTCCAATGTATTTATTGCCACGCGCCCTCGTGATGGCAAAAAAGCAATATCCGAACCCATCTATTCTGTTGGTCGAGGACTGGAAATGTGTCTTGTGTGTGTGTGTGTGTGTGTGTGTGTGTGTGTGTGTGTGTGTGTGTGTGTGTGTGTGTGTGTGTGTGTGTGTGTGTGTGTGTGTGTGTGTGTGTGTGTGTTTGTGTATGAAAAGATGAGATTTGAGGAATGACACTCTGCCCCCCGAGCGACAGCCTTCATCATCACCTTCTTGCGTGGCTAATGCTAAACTGTACAGCTGAGGCCTCATAGATGAGGCCCCATATATCGCACAACCGTCCTGTTGGCAGTTGATCTGAGTTGGGCAATTATTTTGATAGTATCCAAAGCACCGGTAATGAATAACTCATGGCAGGAGCAATGTATGAATACAAGGGGTGAATTAGAAATCGAGAAAAAAAAAAGGAAATGGAGTGTCCATGACTGTGACAGGCTCCCGTCTTGGTCTCTTGTGGCTTTGGAACTGAACAAATCTGAACAGGCGTTCAATTTGAAGACCCGCAGACCAGAGGGGACAGTGATACCCGAGGGATTTGAGGACTGTAACGGTTCTATTTCTGGTGTGGTCAAAGATGGAACAGAGAATTCAGGTGGGAGATGACTGAACCAGAAAGTGCACATGCACTGAAAGGGTACTATGCTTAAAGGAACAGTTTGCCCCAAAATGAAAATTTACTTTATCATTTACTTTGTATCATTTCATCTCAGGCTGTAGAAGCTTTGAATGAAATTACTAGGTGTTAATGGTAAAAGAGTTCGCAGTTTTGGGTGAACTATTACTTGGAGCATGAGTAAACAATAAAAAATGCTTTCTCATCCCCTTTCAACATTCTTACCAATTCTCGATCTGTCACTCTCTCAGTGTTTTCTTTCGTCTTTTCGCCCTCGGTTTTCTCTTCACCATTCAAACCAACAAGGAAAAACACCCCCAGAAAACATTTGGCAACTCCTTGCTGTGCATTGATCCAGACTTGTGTGGCTGAGGAAATAAATGTGTGATGGCCTTATCTCTTTTTGGAAGCTGGGACTTACCGGATCAAAGCCTCTTACGCTAGTAACCTTCAACCTTTCTGATGATTTTTAAACTCCAGGGTTAATAATAGTCTGACAAACTCTAACGCTGTCCAGTTTCCGAGAAAGCAAGGCTTTCAGACAGAAATATTGCTCCCTTGAACCCTTAGTCTTGAAAACTGGAGTTCATTTGCTACACCCAACCTTCCGAACAAGTACAATCGGAGGGAATGACAACCTTTCTTCTAGGAAGCCTTAATTTTCCATCAAAAATGAAGGCCAAAGCTTCTACTAACTTGTAGGACTTCAAAAGGTCTCATAAAAAGTAGTTCTGCTTCTCATTCCATCTGGACTGATATTTCTGATCACTCGTTTGGCTACTCTACACCTCTCCTAAAAAGCAAGGCACAACCATAACTACATATTATCCCTTGGCAGCTCCCGAAAGTTAGTTACTTTCTCTGTCTGCCGAGAGCCAAGAGGGACAGAGGTGGAGAAGGCAAACTCAAAGCAGAGGGGAAAAAAGGGCCACTTGAATCCAACTCAATCAATACATCCTGAGAGACCATTATGGGACTGTTCTTTGTCAGTCCTGTGGAGGCTACAGAGTCAATCACAAACCACGTCAGAGTTGTTCCCAGAATCCTCTTCAGCTTTGTTTTTTTAAGGAACTAGTCTGCCACTGAGAGTGTTGACCTTCTGTGTGTATGCGTGTGTCTTTGTCTGTCTCATCTTTCTGTTTCCCTCTGGATCCAACCCTTTGCTCTATTGATCTGTTCTCCAGACATTCATTTATTCCTTTAAAAGTTGTTGTGGTGTTTAGCTGTGCAGTCAAATGGATCTGGTTAATAGAGCTCCTGATGTAGCGTGCTCCATCGGTGGGATGAGTTTTTAGTGGTGGTGGGAGTTCAAGAATGGGGACTGAGACCACCTGAACACCCCTTTTTCTACCCTGTGAACAAAAGCCATTGAAGCCAAGTCACTGACTCCAATTAAATTGCTATTAAATCGAAACTCAATGTGTTCCGCTTTCAATTTGTCTGCGAGGGACTTTTTTTTTTTGCTCTCTCTCTTTAACTGAAGTGACCGTCTCTACTTCCACTCCACAAAGAAGATGACTGACAGCTCTAGGCTTGGAAGAAGTAGTGGGGTTAAAGTGTTTTTCTTTCTTTGCTAAACAAATGGATCCATTACATCAGCAGCTACCCAGGTTGACGGGTCTGGAAGGGTTTGGTTGGTTGAACAGATTCTGAGTTGAGCCCACAATGCCCTGGGAAATTAGTATTTGGAGCACCAGTCTGGGTATTCTTGAATTGGCAGGCTCATTCTGGAATGCTGGCAGAAGCATTAGGACAAGGACATAATGCTCCGTCATAGCTTGCATCGAGGCACAAGAAGATCACAATATAAGCTGGCAACTGCACTGCAGCTGGGGAATGTGTCAAGGCTGCTTATCCATGTAGCTCATCTAATTTCATCAGATAAGACGAGCTGAGTCATTTGATTGCTTGAACTTCATTTTTTTTTGTAACTAGTCAGGATTTTTTTGACTCTAAAGGGACTGCTTGTAAATGCACTGCATCCACAAGACATGAGTTTGGTGTACTTCAGAATAATTCTGTTGCCCAGCCTAAAAATATAAATGTTGTGGGTGATAAACCTGCTGTGAATTGTAACCTAAGACATTGTCCTCTTTGTGTATTATTATTCATTCGGTGCTGGCTTGTACTATTGCTTGAAACCTTGATGTGTGATTGTTTCATGTTCAAAGATGATGCGGTAACAAAGGTGAACTGCTGAGCAGCTTCTGCTAGTGCAGGGATGTTAAAATACAATGCAAGGAGTTGAAAATTCTCTCTAATGCATATTTCTTTAACACTGACAGATACAGTTGGATGATCTTAGTTAGTTTTTTTATTTGTTTTTTGTTCGCTGCAGAACACTATTTGGCCAATTGTTTTGTTAACAGTAATAAAGAAACAAAGGCATTTTTGTAGCTTTCATCTGAGCAAAATAATAATAATTTCAGCCATATCACAGTTACTAAATAAACCCAATTTTTTGGTCTCAACATTTTGACAAAAATGTAGTAAAAGTAAGGGTGTAATGCTGGTCTAACCCAGGGCTTCTCAAAGTCTGAACCTCAGTCCGGATTCAGACTGGAAGGGTATTCAATCCGCACCCGACTCCATTTTGTATTGCAAGACCATGTGTAAAGGAGTCAAATTATGGATTTCCTTCATTGATAAATGCACAAACAGTTTAGTTGTTTGTATTTTTGTTAAAAAAAATGTGGGCCAAAAATAAAAAATAGAAGGTAAAATATTTAACGTTTTCCTGCGTGAGGTTGTTTTGATATCCAGTGATCATACAAGGCTTTACATGATCGAGCAGGCTAATCATGCGCTCCTGCTTTAATAGACTACAGCAAAGCAATCATTTGAATGGATGATGCCGGTTTCACGGTAAAGAATACTTTATGAAAAGAATCGACAGTTCAAAGTTGAATAGACAGATAATTATGCGTTTATTTTGCCCCAAGCTAGCCCAAAGCCATTCTGCTTGATTTGTAATGAGACAATTGGAGTTGTAAACAGTGGAAATGTTAAACGCCACTATAAAACAAAATGCAGACATTTTAAATGGTAGTAGCCACAAAATACAGGTATAAGGATCGCAAAACTACTCCTAAAGTTTTCATTAGAACCTTTTTGTATATTTCACTTTTTTAATACAAAAAAAGTCCTAAACTTGTCTTTTTTATTCCTGTTTATGTAAAGCACTTTGAATTGCCACTGTGTATGAAATGTGCTATATAAATAAACTTGCCTTGCCTTGCCTAAAGAGAGGTCTGGGTGCAGATCTGGTGCAGTTGGCCTGCTTGCAATGCTTTTTGATGCCCACACCTACCCCTACCCCTTACAGTAATGTCACTAACTCAATTAAGTGCATTGTGTCTGACATTGCATCCCAGAGACATACATTCTCAGCTTGCATCATGATGGCCGCATCCAGATACTATTGGGTATCTGGATGCAGATACTTTTATTAGTGCTTTTGCCACATGTGCATTGTATTTAATGTGTTTTGAATGTAAATGCTACTTTATTTAAAGAAAAAATAAATAGTGTTGACTTGTGATGTATGTTATGGATATTCATTAAAACAAGTTATGTAATATCAATTGTTCCGGACCTTTGACCTTAATAAAAATTCAGATTTGAACCTTTCAATGTAGAAATGTAAATATGGTAAGAAGTGAACCATGATACTCTCATAGCGAACTCAAAGTTAACACTTTTGCATATTCTGACCAAACATAGTGGTCAGGAGATGTATATTTTTGGATAACTTATGAATTCTTTGGACAAAAATTGTCTCTTTATATTCAGAGCTGCATACTGAGTCTAACAATGCTAAATTTTCCTATGTTGGCCGTTTTGAGGATTTGCCATTTTAAGTTTGTTGTAAAAAGTATTGTACTTCGATGTATTGTTATGAGATATTGCTTAATATTTAATTTTTAATTCATTGATAATGTTTTGTTCAGGAAGTATAGCCTTCTCAATTAAATTTGATATGAATAAACTATAAAAAATCTGAAACTGCTCTCAAATGGAAAGGCTGGTTATCTATAGATCAGACTAATTGGAAATATTCTCCTCGTGTGCGGTTTTAAAGTACTAAATCCTCGGTTACTTAATTACACTTAATTTCTTGCAGGCTAAGATGATGAATCGAATGACCTCCCTTCTTTTGGCTCTAATCAACTCTTGATTAATCAATTTCTAATCAATGCTGATGGATGAACTGTCTTGATGTATCATTTAGCTGGCGAACGGGGCTCCCCCGTGTGTCTGGTGGATGATGCTTTAGAATGACAAGCGAGCAATGCCAGACAGAGGTCATTAATGTGTATTTCACTTCAAAAGTAGAGACGTGCCTGCAAGATGCAGCTCTTTTGGGCTTCATTTAAGTTCGGATCAGAGTGCGGTTTGATCCAGGCTTTAGGAGATGGGCCAGTGCGGATTGGCGGAGTTGTTTGAGCTTCTCTGGAGAGATTTACTCGGTATAATGTAACATCTCTGTAGTGCAGCGTTGAGCTATGGACTGAAGGCTGTGTTAGAAAAAGTCACTTTATGTTGTCAAGTTCACCTAATAATACTAACAGCAATTTCCTTGGATTTGGCAGGAAAATTCTTTATTTGCTTATTTATTTTATTTTTTTTTTATTTACTGTCAAGATAACATTTAAAATAAAAGTTTGAGTTTTTATTTTCTCACACTTCATTCATTTTTGTCTGTAGATTTTAGTTTCAATACAAACTAAATTGTGTTTTCCTTTCAAATTTAGATTTTTCTCTACAGTTTAATTTTCACACTTGCATTCATTAAACTTTATAGTTATTACATATCTATGTTCAAATATGTTTTACGTAGGGTTTTTCATACATAATTCATAAATATAATATGTTACAGTCAATCAATCAATCAATCAATCAATCAATCAATCAATCAATCAATTAATTTGCCTATTTAAAGTACAGTTGTGCTCAAAAGTTTACATACCGCTTGAAGAATCTACCAAAATGTGAATAATTTTTGCAAAATAAGGGAGATCATACAAAATACATGTTATCTTTTTATTTAGCACTGTCCTGAGCAACATATTGTACATAAAAGAGGTTCACTACACAAAAATGAAGCTGAATTCATTAAAATAACCTCTACAAAACTTTGCAGACCCTTGGTTTTTAATAATGTGTTTGGTTTCTTGATTATCTACGAGTGCTTTTTCAGAATTTTTTCAGGACCTCTAAATGCCGTCTGACATTTTCCTCTAAAATGAACATTTTTATCAGACTCCCGTGTGTATGCTCAGTAACATCACTTTTATGGCAAAGAATTAGTCCTTATCATGGTCTTTTCAAGTGAAATATCTCAACATGAACAAATGAGGATGAGAATAATGTTCATTTTTGATGGAAATTGCAGACGGCACTTAGAGGTTTGTGCATCTGAACTCTTCATACGTAAGCCTCTATTTTTAGGTCAAATATCTTACTCAGAACAGTACTACATTAAAAATAAAATGCATTTAGTATGATCTCTCTGATTTTGTCACAATTATTCACATTTTACCAAATACTTCAAGGCCTATGCAAATTTTCGAGCACAACTGTATTTTAGGGCAAATTCTGATTACACAAGTATGAATGTCAGTTTTTGTGTGTGTACATGGCATGCACTAAATTCCAGGGGTTTCATTACCACGACGTAAAATGGGCGTGGCTCGGTCGGTGTTTGGGAAACGCCCGCTTAAAAAAAAAAAACAATACTGAGAGGTCACCGATCATGCGCAGTACAGGTTCTTTTTTAGCGCGGTCATTTCAAACAGGATGATTATGGATAAAGAACCTACCGCGGTGGATAACGAAGGAAAAAACAATCATACAGGTTATTTTTTGTTGTTATAATGTTATATTTTAAAGATTTCATTAGCAAATACAGCTGACCTCGTTTTAATCCGTATTACTCCGTTTTACTGTCTCTGGGCTTTTGTACTTCCATTTTAAACCAAATAATAATGGTTGTGGTAAGATTAACCGTGTTTTTGTAGTTTAAAATATGGTATTCAGTCATGTTTAAACAAATAAATACCACATTTTCTGTAATAAATCGTGGTTAATTTTTCTTTCTCGGTCTTAGTTAACTAACATAACTTAGTTAACATCATATTTATTTTCTATTTTTATTTAAAGTCATCATACACAAAACACCTGGGATCACGACAGGTATCTGATGTTAACTAATATAAAAGTGATCATACATGAAACCCCTGAGATCAGGACAGGTATGTGATGTTAATGTATATAATATAAAAGTGATCATACATGAAACCCCTGAGATCAGGACAGGTATCTGATGTTACTGTATATAAAAGTGATCATACATGAAACCCCTGGGATCAGGACAGGTATCTGATGTTAACTAATATAAAAGTGATCATACATGAAACACCTGGGATCAGGACAGGTATCTGATGTTAACTAATATAAAAGTGATCATACATGAAACCCTTGAGATCAGGACAGGTATCTGATGTTACTGTATATAATATAAAAGTGATCATACATGAAACACCTGAGATCAGGACAGGTATCTGATGTTACTGTATATAATATAAAAGTGATCATACATGAAACACCTGGGATCAGGACAGGTATCTGATGTTACTGTATATAATATAAAAGTGATCATACATGAAACACCTGGGATCAGGACAGGTATCTGATGTTACTGTATATAATATAAAAGTGATCATACATGAAACCCCTGGGATCAGGACAGGTATCTGATGTTACTGTATATAAAAGTGATCATACATGAAACCCCTGAGATCAGGACAGGTATCTGATGTTACTGTATATAATATAAAAGTGATCATACATGAAACACCTGAGATCAGGACAGGTATCTGATGTTAACTAATATAAAAGTGATCATACATGAAACACCTGGGATCAGGACAGGTATCTGATGTTACTGTATATAAAAGTGATCATACATGAAACACCTGGGATCAGGACAGGTATCTGATGTTAACTAATATAAAAGTGATCATACATGAAACCCCTGAGATCAGGACAGGTATCTGATGTTACTGTATATAAAAGTGATCATACATGAAACACCTGAGATCAGGACAGGTATCTGATGTTACTGTATATAATATAAAAGTGATCATACATGAAACCCCTGAGATCAGGACAGGTATCTGATGTTAACTAATATAAAAGTGATCATACATGAAACCCCTGAGATCAGGACAGGTATCTGATGTTACTGTATATAAAAGTGATCATACATGAAACACCTGAGATCAGGACAGGTATCTGATGTTACTGTATATAAAAGTGATCATACATGAAACACCTGGGATCAGGACAGGTATCTGATGTTAACTAATATAAAAGTGATCATACATGAAACCCTTGAGATCAGGACAGGTATCTGATGTTAATGTATATAATATAAAAGTGATCATACATGAAACACCTGAGATCAGGACAGGTATCTGATGTTACTGTATATAATATAAAAGTGATCATACATGAAACACCTTGGATCAGGACAGGTATCTGATGTTACTGTATATAAAAGTGATCATACATGAAACCCCTGAGATCAGGACAGGTATCTGATGTTAACTAATATAAAAGTGATCATACATGAAACCCCTGAGATCAGGACAGGTATCTGATGTTAACTAATATAAAAGTGATCATACATGAAACCCCTGAGATCAGGACAGGTATCTGATGTTACTGTATATAAAAGTGATCATACATGAAACACCTGAGATCAGGACAGGTATCTGATGTTACTGTATATAATATAAAAGTGATCATACATGAAACACCTGAGATCAGGACAGGTATCTGATGTTACTGTATATAAAAGTGATCATACATGAAACACCTGAGATCAGGACAGGTATCTGATGTTACTGTATATAAAAGTGATCATACATGAAACACCTGGGATCACGACAGGTATCTGATGTTACTGTATATAATATAAAAGTGATCATACATGAAACACCTGAGATCAGGACAGGTATCTGATGTTACTGTATATAAAAGTGATCATACATGAAACCCCTGGGATCAGGACAGGTATCTGATGTTAATGTATATAAAAGTGATCATACATGAAACACCTGGGATCACGACAGGTATCTGATGTTACTGTATATAATATAAAAGTGATCATACATGAAACACCTGGGATCACGACAGGTATCTGATGTTACTGTATATAAAAGTGATCATACATGAAACACCTGAGATCAGGACAGGTATCTGATGTTAACTAATATAAAAGTGATCATACATGAAACACCTGAGATCAGGACAGGTATCTGATGTTACTGTATATAAAAGTGATCATACATGAAACACCTGAGATCAGGACAGGTATCTGATGTTACTGTATATAAAAGTGATCATACATGAAACACCTGGGATCACGACAGGTATCTGATGTTACTGTATATAATATAAAAGTGATCATACATGAAACACCTGAGATCAGGACAGGTATCTGATGTTACTGTATATAAAAGTGATCATACATGAAACACCTGGGATCAGGACAGGTATCTGATGTTAACTAATATAAAAGTGATCATACATGAAACCCTTGAGATCAGGACAGGTATCTGATGTTAATGTATATAATATAAAAGTGATCATACATGAAACCCCTGAGATCAGGACAGGTATCTGATATTACTGTATATAAAAGTGATCATACATGAAACCCCTGAGATCAGGACAGGTATCTGATGTTAACTAATATAAAAGTGATCATACATGAAACCCCTGAGATCAGGACAGGTATCTGATGTTAACTAATATAAAAGTGATCATACATGAAACCCCTGAGATCAGGACAGGTATCTGATGTTACTGTATATAAAAGTGATCATACATGAAACACCTGAGATCAGGACAGGTATCTGATGTTACTGTATATAATATAAAAGTGATCATACATGAAACACCTGAGATCAGGACAGGTATCTGATGTTACTGTATATAAAAGTGATCATACATGAAACACCTGAGATCAGGACAGGTATCTGATGTTACTGTATATAAAAGTGATCATACATGAAACACCTGGGATCACGACAGGTATCTGATGTTACTGTATATAATATAAAAGTGATCATACATGAAACACCTGAGATCAGGACAGGTATCTGATGTTACTGTATATAAAAGTGATCATACATGAAACCCCTGGGATCAGGACAGGTATCTGATGTTAATGTATATAAAAGTGATCATACATGAAACACCTGGGATCACGACAGGTATCTGATGTTACTGTATATAATATAAAAGTGATCATACATGAAACACCTGGGATCACGACAGGTATCTGATGTTACTGTATATAAAAGTGATCATACATGAAACACCTGAGATCAGGACAGGTATCTGATGTTAACTAATATAAAAGTGATCATACATGAAACACCTGAGATCAGGACAGGTATCTGATGTTACTGTATATAAAAGTGATCATACATGAAACACCTGAGATCAGGACAGGTATCTGATGTTACTGTATATAAAAGTGATCATACATGAAACACCTGGGATCACGACAGGTATCTGATGTTACTGTATATAATATAAAAGTGATCATACATGAAACACCTGAGATCAGGACAGGTATCTGATGTTACTGTATATAAAAGTGATCATACATGAAACCCCTGGGATCAGGACAGGTATCTGATGTTAATGTATATAAAAGTGATCATACATGAAACACCTGAGATCAGGACAGGTATCTGATGTTAACTAATATAAAAGTGATCATACATGAAACACCTGGGATCAGGACAGGTATCTGATGTTACTGTATATAATATAAAAGTGATCATACATGAAACACCTGGGATCAGGACAGGTATCTGATGTTACTGTATATAAAAGTGATCATACATGAAACCCCTGAGATCAGGACAGGTATCTGATGTTACTGTATATAAAAGTGATCATACATGAAACCCCTGAGATCAGGACAGGTATCTGATGTTACTGTATATAAAAGTGATCATACATGAAACCCCTGAGATCAGGACAGGTATCTGATGTTACTGTATATAAAAGTGATCATACATGAAACCCCTGAGATCAGGACAGGTATCTGATGTTACTGTATATAAAAGTGATCATACATGAAACACCTGAGATCAGGACAGGTATCTGATGTTACTGTATATAATATAAAAGTGATCATACATGAAACACCTGAGATCAGGACAGGTATCTGATGTTAACTAATATAAAAGTGATCATACATGAAACACCTGGGATCAGGACAGGTATCTGATGTTACTGTATATAAAAGTGATCATACATGAAACACCTGGGATCAGGACAGGTATCTGATGTTACTGTATATAATATAAAAGTGATCATACAAGGAACCCCTGGGATCAGGACAGGTATCTGATGTTACTGTATATAAAAGTGATCATACATGAAACACCTGAGATCACGACAGGTATCTGATGTTACTGTATATAAAAGTGATCATACATGAAACACCTGAGATCACGACAGGTATCTGATGTTACTGTATATAATATAAAAGTGATCATACATGAAACACCTGAGATCAGGACAGGTATCTGATGTTAACTAATATAAAAGTAATTATACATGAAACCCCTGAGATCAGGACAGGTATCTGATGTTACTGTATATGATATATAAAGTATTTGACACAAAAGCCCTGGGATCGGGACAGGTATCTTAAGTTATTACAGTATTAATGTAATCTGAGAGGTATCTTAAGTTAATTTGTTTAATATAACATACACTGACTTCACATGAAACACCTGCAATCAGGACAGCTATTTTGTACTGCATATAAAAGGTATTGGACACGAAACCCCTGCGAATACGTACAGGTATCTGAATCAAAACGGCTGTTTTCACAATCTGCGCATGATCCGTGACCTATGCAAATTCAGATAGGCCACGCCCACGCGATGACGTAGTAGCGGTTACGCTGTACTGAAACCCCTGGAAAAAAGTGCCTGCCGTGTGTACATGCTGGAAATGTATGCTAATTAGTGAACATTAATGTCCCAATCCATATTTCAACATAACATTATTCTAGACGTGTAATCCAAAAAAAGTTTTCTTATCTTAATTTAACTGTAAAGTGTGGTGTGGTGAATGTAACTTTTTTTTTTTTTTTAATTCACCCATAGAATCTCCATGTACAAGTAGCTTAATTATAACTGTAAGCACATGATGAGAGCCCTTAAAACAAGTGAAGCCGTTTGGACAAGTGCTGTGCTCCTTTGTGGTTCTGGAATGTGTATATAGCATATGAATATAGCATAAAGTAGATCGAAAGAAAAAAAAAATGCTTGATGAGGCCCTCTGTTGTTTGTTTCCCCATAATGCACGACGCAAACTCTCCAGGAATACCTAATCAGCGAACACACTTCAGCTCCAAATGCGGCGAGTTATGAACTAATGAGCTAACCTTCACACGTCTGACCTCACACTGGAACTGATGAGACTTTTTTCGTTTTCTTTTTTTTTTTCTTGCTGCGAAGAAAGGTCTGGCATCATTTAGAGTTTGGGTTTATTTCATGCAGCATATGAGGTGTAATATGTCAGGACAGAAATTTGGAACAGAGAACATGAAAAACTTTTTTCTTTTCTTTTTTGTAGGATGAATTAAAGGACACCAAATGGATTTTCTGTACTCTGTTGAAACAGGAAGCATCTCTTTACTGTCCATCAAGACACTTATTAACCCTTGTCTACTGTTTAAATTGATTACCCTTTCATTATGTTGGAGGCTGTTTTTGCCCCATTGACTTCCATTTATAATGACATTTTTTGATTGCAAAGCCATGACACTAAATAATCATAAATTCTTGATTGTTTGTGTTTCTCCCTGTTGGGAAGAGGAAAAATTTTAATTCTTACTTTTGATCATCAGTTGGCAGCATTAACCCTTTAAATCCAGGGTCACCAATCTCAGTCCTGGAGGGCCAGTGTCCCTGCAGGGTTCAGCTTCAACTTGCCTCAACACACCTGCCTGGGTGTTAGACCTAGTAAGACCTTGATTAGCTTGTTCAGGTGTTTGATTAGGGTTTAAGCTAAAATCTACTGGACACCGGCCCTCCAGGAACAAGTTTGGTGACTTCTGCTTTTGACCAGTACAAAAAAAGTTACCGAATTTTATGTGGGGTTCTATGGAGTAAAACAGCAAATCATTGTGTGGAACTAAGTAATGCTCTTACTATGTTTACTATGTTCTGAGAGCTCAGCTGCTTATTTTTTATTTACACAAACATATCAAGATAAGTGCGCAAAAGTCTTTCCCACACACTCTCTACTTCATATAACCATATAATTTTAAGACAAAAACTAAGCACTGCAACTAATGAACAACAGTAAACATTAGTAAATTTGCCTCTTCCCAGCTGGGAAAACCAGAAACAATCAAGAATGCATGATTATATGATGATGATTATATTATTTGCAATCAAAAATTTCATTATTATGGAAGTCAATCGGGCAAAAAGACATAACAAAAGGGTAGTCATTTTGCCCACAGTGTATTGTTGAACTTTTTAAAAAATTCCAAAACATTTTCCCAAAATATGTGTTCAAATAAGATTTGTCACCAAAAAGCCTTCCATTTGCTGAAACACAGAGAAAGTTGTTGCCAAATTAAGACTCAAAATCACCCCAGAGTGGATAAAAATCTATCCTACAGCACATAAGGGTTAAAACTAAGATATAATTAATTATTAAGAAATTTGCTGGGAAATCGCTAGGGCTGGGAGATTAATCAAAGATGATTTTCATGTGCATTTTATAAATAAAGCTGGTTCTGCATCTCCCGCACATGCTTTCAGATGGAGCAGCATTTATTACACTGTAAAATAATATATGAGAAGTAACATTTATTTTTATATTGTGTAATTCATATTTGCTTTTCCATTTATTCATACATTTTTTTTTGCATTTTGGCACCATGTTCTTTGAAGTTTAAGTAACTTTTGAGTAAATATTATCGACAATCTTAAAATCTGAAGTGATGTATTGTCTAGGTTGTTGTTACGAACGGTACAAAAAACTGGTAAGAAACTGCCACTATAGGGGGTCACAAATCATTAGAAATTGAAAATTTTATTTAGTTTGTTGTGTACATTTCTTTTTATGTAAATGTAAACAGAATGAAAGTCAATGTTTAATGGGTGTTCTGTGTTGTTAATCAATGGAACGCATTGCAATGACTTACATCTGTCCCATTGGTTACTTGTCTATGAACTGTTTATATAATGAAGGGGAGGGGCTTGTTGCTAAAATAAACACAGACTCTGACGTGAAGCAGTAGCTCTTTGTTTCATGTGTTTCAATAACATATTATTGTCCCTCATCAGGTGGTGAGGGTACTACACCAGCAATTATTCTGTTATTTTACGAACTTAGTTTTCTATATGTTACTACTTACATAATATATTGTTTCGGACTAGAAACATGTCAATAAAACACCCTGCATTTCCCAGAGTTGAATCTTTTAAAATTCTGAATTCAACAGAGTATAGATAATAATGTAATTCAAAAGCCTAATTTCTTTGGACAAAACACATAACTAAAAGAGCATACAAAACACAGTTTAGATTTTGTAATGATTGAATTAATGAACAATTTTTTTTTTCATTCATAATTGTTAGAAGCAAAGCCAGAATTCTTTGTTTTAATTTTTGTCTTTCTTTCTGTCTTTCAGTCAGAATTGTAAGAAAGTCACAATTACCTTAACTTAAATCTTTTAGTGTTAAAGTTTTGCTGTCAAGTGCAGGAATAAAAATACCAAAGGTCTAAAAACCATCATAAATTTTCAGTAGAATAATCAAACATTGCAGTTTTTTCAAACCTGCAGTATTGAGTTTCCATCCAGCATAAGTAAACATGAATTTGATTCACCAAGTTCCTCAAATCCTTTTTTTAAAAAAATATTTCTTCAACATTGATCCATGTCTGATTATGCAGATCTGTGCGACAACCATAAGACATTGGTTTTGACCATTTAGTTTACTCCCCTTTACTTCTGCATGGTCGTCTTATCCTGACACAGAGGTTGCAGGAGTCCTGAAGTGGCGGTTGACTGACAGATATTGATTCTTGTCTGTCAGGACTTATTTAGGGCCAGTGAGCCATTTTAGGCCACACACAAAGGTTTTTAAAGGAACAGTTCAAGAGAAAAATTAAAAACATGTTCTCATTTACTCACCCTAATGTCATCCCATACTCGTATCACATTCTTGCTTCCTTTTGGTAACAAAAAAGGACAATAAAAATAGTGATGCTGTCTTTTGATAACGTTTGTGTAAGAAGCAGGCTGACATTAAATTGATTTGTCATCTGTGTTGTTGGGTTTTAAATTGCATGGCTTTGTGAACTCCATTGGAGCTTCCTATATAAATGCACCGTGATGATTCAGATGTTGTTTGATAAATAAAAGTAGAAGCGATCTGCACAAAAGCTTATTAATGATATAAAACCTCAGAACCAAGAGCTTGTCTCATCAATCAGGCATGAAAGCAATTAATTACACTAAGCTACCGCTAGTAACAGAGCCTCTTCTAAGCGAAATGACCCGGCTGTGTACAATATGCATTACAGTCAAGAGTCGGATGTTATTTACACATCCGTTTAAGAGATATGAATCTATTAAATATCGCTGCAAGAGCGCATTTACAGAATGATTGTGCATTATTACTGTGCTAATGGAAAAAACATTTTCATGTATGCCGGGACAGCACATTTTTTTGTAATAATGGAAGTGTCTTTAATGTCACTTTTGATTGATTTAATGCATCCTCGCTGAATAAATGTATCACTTTATATAAAAACATTAGCTGCGTCCAAAATTGCATACTTCCATACTATATAGTATGCTATAAACGGTATGTGAGCAGAGTAGTATATCTGAATTGATTGATTTGAGAAAAAAAAAAGCTGTATGCGAGAAGTGACCTACTACTTCCGGCGAGATTCTGAGATTCACGGTGCCACATGAGAGAATTGGTGAATGAGATTGAATCGATGCAACTGAGGTCTCGTGATTATGACAAAATGGCAGATGTAGTACGTCAGAGTTCCATTCATACTTGTTACGTATTCTTACTTTGCATGGCTCCACACAGCAAGCCAAACCTGCAACGATAAACAATATTGAAATAAAATAATTAGGACACCTCTAAGTTAATGAGGAGGCCAGAGTCTCATCTCCCGTTCAAAAGGAAAAACAAAACAAAGACGAATGACCAAAGAAATAACGTGAAGTCAAATTTATTTAGCGTTTAACTTCAAAGGAGACAATAAAAAGCTTGCGGAGGTAAATGCCAAAATAACAAACAAAACTCAACAACTGACTAAATTTTAATCCTCTTACCAGTACATAAAACAAAATAAAATAACATTTACTTACCTCCCTACTAGCCACAGAACAAGAGAAAACGTAATAAAACAAAAAGGCACCCTCCTCAGCATGTCAAAGTCAACACAGCGTTCACTTTTAATAATTTTGCCGAGTAACACAGATTTTAGGTCACAAAATAAACAACACAAGCCAGAAGGGAGGAGACGTTCCTCCGAATGACGTTCCAGTCCAGTTTAAATTGTCTTCACTCATTGAAGCTTTCTATATAAACAACACAGACCAGGGTAGAGGAGACGTTCCTCCGATTGACATTCCAGTACGGTTTAAATTTTCTTCACAAACATTGGAGCTTCCTATATAAAGAACACAAGCCAGGAGAGAGGAGACGTTCCTCCGAATGACGTTCCAGTCCAGTTTAAATTGTCTTCACTTCCATTGGAGCTTTCTGTATAAACAACACAGGCCAGGGTAGAGGAGACGTTCCTCCGATTGACGTTCCAGTACGGATTAAATTTTCTTCACAAACATTGAAGCTTCCTATATAAAGAACACAAGCCAGGAGAGAGGAGACGTTCCTCCGAATGACGTTCCAGTCCAGTTTAAATTGTCTTCACTTCCATTGGAGCTTTCTATATAAACAACACAGGCCAGGAGAGAGGAGACGTTCCTCCGAATGACGTTCCAGTCCAGTTTAAATTGTCTTCACTCATTGGAGCTTTCTATATAAACAACACGGGCCACGAGAGAGGAGACGTTCCTCCGAATGACGTTCCAGTCCAGTTTAAATTGTCTTCACTTTCATTGGAGCTTTCTATATAAACAACACAGGCCAGGAGAGAGGAGACGTTCCTCCGAATGACATTCCAGTCCAGTTTAAATTGTCTTCACTTCCATTGGAGCTTTCTATATAAACAACACAGGCCAGGACAGAGGAGACGTTCCTCCGAATGACGTTCCAGTCCAGTTTAAATTGTCTTCACTTCCATTGGAGCTTCCTATATAAATGCACAGTGATGATTCAGATGTTGTATGATTAATAAAAGTAGAAGCGATTCGCACAAATGCTTATTAATGATATAAAACCTCAGAACCAAGAGCTTGTCTCATCAATCAGATATGAAAGCAATTAAGTACACTAAGCTACCGCTAGTAACAGAGGCTCTTCTAAGCAAAATGACCCCGACTGTATACAATATGCATTACAGTCAAGAGTCGGATGTTATTTAAATAATTAGGACACCTCTTTTTTTTATTTATATATTATTTTTTCATAATGATATGTGATGTAATATATTTGTATATACAATGTATGTATGTGTATATTTGTATGTGTGTGTATGTATATGTATGTGTATATGTAAATTTCATATTTCATATTCATATAGGAAATATTTCGGTACATCAAAATATGTGGTTGTGTTGACCAGCTAATCCAGCTAAAAATAATGCTTAAAATGTCAGTAAATTAAAAATGTATATAGTTAAATAGAAAATGAGGCAAATGACTGCAAAAAAAGTTCAGTTTTGAAAAAAACCATAACCCAAAAATCTGTAGCGTAATTGATTTATGACTGAGAATCGTCAAGTGATCTTTTTGTTTTCCACAGCTATACATTAACTTTCAAATCTTCGCATTGTAAAGTCATATTGGTCTATACCAGGGGTGGGCAAACTCGGGCCTGGAGGGCCGGTGTCCTGCACAGTTAAGCTCCAACTCTAATCAAACACACCTGCTTATAGATTTCTAGTGATCTTAAAGACACTGATTAGCTTATTCAGGTGTGTTTGATTAGTGTCGGAGCTAAACTGTGTAGGACACCGGCCCTCCAGGACCGAGTTTGCCCACCCCTGGTCTATACTGTAGATCTGAATCAAAATGAGAGCAAGTAAATTGACAGAATATTCTTTCGTCGACAGACAGAAAGGTAAACACTCATGGATGTAAACAAGATAAAATGTATAATTGCACTATTTCGAGAGGAATCATCGAAGAGAGAGAGACGTTACTTCAGCAGGAAAAAAAGATCATGACAGTTTGCTTGACGACTTCAAACAGACTCGAGTGATGAGAGGGAGGATCTGCAGAAACAGACGGCAATGTGAAAGAGGCAATTAAGGAGGAAACCAAATCGATAAATACGAATACAGCCATTACTTTACCCTTCCTAAAGAAGCAGGTGTGTCTGCAAAAAACATTGATGTGCAGGTGACTGAGTGGGTTTTTGAAAACCTCGACATCCGACAGACAGTAAGACTGGTGTTTATGGTTTCGCCTTCAGTGGCTGTAACAAGTTTTTTTTCCCCACCGCCAGCTTGTTTGTATTTGTTTGTAATTCAAATAACATAGTTGACGGTTAAGCAGATCAAATCCTTTGCGATTAATTGACTACTTGCCGGTTTTATTTTCGTTTTTAGGAGTAAACAAGGGAAATGGGCTCACCCTGAAATATGTGTTAGTAGCTTGTTTATTAACATA
This sequence comes from Danio rerio, assembly GCF_052040795.2. Taxonomy (NCBI): domain Eukaryota; kingdom Metazoa; phylum Chordata; class Actinopteri; order Cypriniformes; family Danionidae; genus Danio; species Danio rerio. The sequence goes on along the minus strand of NC_141045.1, from coordinate 13,340,397 downwards.
GTCTTCAATGTAGACTTTAGGCAAATATGCACACAAAAGACAGGCTATATAGCCTATTCATACTGTGATGGGTGGCCACAGCTGTCGAGGGAGATTAAGCTACTTTAGAATAATTATTTTGTTCATTTCTTTCCTCACTCAAACTGCATCTTGTTTTAGAAACATTGATTGATTGTAATGATTGTAGAAGATTATAATCTAGAAGATCCCTTTTATGAGGCTTTTATGTTTTATGAGCTGATTTATTTTATCTTTGCCATGATGACAGGAAATCATATTTCACTAGATTTTTTTTACTACATACTTATAGCTGAAAATACAAAAACAAAAGACTTTTTCCATAGGGAAAAATATTATCAGACATACTATGAAAAATTTCCTTGCTCTGTTAAGCAAGGACATATGTATGTATGTATGCATGTATGTATGTATGAGTGTGTGTGTATATATATATATATATATATATATATATATATATACATACACACACACACACACACACACACACACACACACACACACACACACACACTGCTTATTTATTGTATTTATTTTCAAATGAAATTATTACTCCAGTCATTATTGCTTTTATTACTACCGTTAATAATATTAATAATAAGAACAATTAATGTTAGAGTGATTTCTGAAGGATCATGTGACTATTGTAGCTGAAAATTCATCTTTACAATTACTGCAACAAATTATTAAATTAAATTCTAAACTACTTTAGAACATTTATTTTAAAGTGCACCACTGATGAGCAGGATAAACAAATTTTAAAAACTTTTTAAAAATTTATACTGATATTTGACGGTAGTGTAAATATAATATAATATAATATAATATAATATAATATAATATAATATAATATAATATAATATAATATAATATAATGTATGTATATATGCACACATTAATTATTTTATATATATATATATATATATATATATATATATATATATATATATATATATATAATCCCCTAAAAAATTACTTTACATTTTTTTTCCCTTTTTTTTTGTCTATGTTAAAATATTTTTCAAAACAAATTTTGACTGTATGTGAAGTTTATTTATAAACTAATTTCAAGAGGATCACGTGCTTATGATTGTTTGCAGCCGGCCCCACATTATTCAATTTATGATTCACCAATCAGAAGATTTCTAAACCACTATAAATACCCAAAGTTCCATATGACAGCCATCTTCGTTTTGAAGAGTCCCCTCTTCCACCCCTACTCCTTCTCCTTTCCTAGATGGGTGGCAGGGTGGCCTAGTGGTTAGCACTGTCACCTCACAGCAAGAGCATCACTGGTTCTAGTCCTTACCAAGCCAGCCGAGGTTTTCCCCTGGGTTCCCCGTCCAAAAACATGCAACTTAAGTTAATTGGCTAATCCAAATCGGCACCATAGACATGCTCCTAGTAAGTAGTTACCTCTTAAGAGCGATCACTACCTGTTCATTAGCTATTACAGCAGGGGAGTTCTCGAGTTCTACCTGAACTCAAACTCCCCATCTTGACTTGCAAACAGGATGGGGCCCAGGGTTCGAGGATTTTATGAGCTCAGGGCTCCCGGGACAGCATGCCAAAACAAGCTTTGTAATCAATCATCAGCTAAGTGTGAACTCTTGAAACGGTGAATAGAGAACACGCATCCAAACGCTGCTAAAAAACCCATATAGTGATATAACAAATTTGAGGTTGATATTTTTCTTTTGTTGATAATTTTTAAAAGGTACACAGCTCATTCATTCATTTATTTATATATATATATATATATATATATATATATATATATATATATATATATATATATATATATATATATATATATATATAGTTAGTTTGTTGGTGTTCAGATGGCAAGTGCCATTAAAATTAACCAGAAATGACCAAAGAGAACCACATGTTTCATAATTAATATTTACAATTAAAATTACAATATAAATGGACAGTTGTACAGAATTTATCCACACTGGACTACACTAGTTCATTTATTCATTTTCTTTCGGCTTAGTCTATATTTCAGAAGTCACACAGTGGAATGAACCGCCAACTATTCCAGCATATGTTTTACACAGCGGATGCTCTTTCAGCTGTAACCCAGTACTGGGAAACACTTATACACACTAATTCACACACATTCATACACTATGAACAATTTAGTTTATTCAATTCACCCATAGCACATGTCTTTGGACTTTGGGGGAAACCAAAGCACCCAGAAAAAACCCACGTGATCACGTGGAGAACATGCAGCTCCACACAGAAATGCCAACTGACCCCAGCCAGGACTACACTGGTGTAAGATGAAAATGAAACTGTTTTCCAAGAGAATTTTCATTCATTTCTGCTTCAGAAGGCAGACACCTGATAGGCAGATACTGTCTGGCAAAATATATTGTCAAGCTTTTTATCACAGGCTTGTCAGACTTGAGCTTGTAAGTAAATGACTCTTTCCTATCAATATAAAGCACCATGGGGCCGCAAAAAACTGATGTCGGACCTTTGACAAACGGAGGCAATTTATTGAATGCCACATAAACCGAGTTGAGAAAAATAGTGCATTTATTTCAGAAAGGTTAAGTAATATTTCACACCTGCATGTATGTGTCGCATTAACCCCACAGGTGCATTGTGAGTAAAGGAATTGACATGACGAAAAAAAAAAAAAAATAGAGAGGGCTTGTAAATACAGTGCATTGTTGTTGCGTTTCACAGTGTTAAATGTTGTATGTGCACACATGGTTCTGCATTGGAAACGTGTAGGAAGTGAGAATGACAGATGGTTGTGTTCCTCTGCTCTGTCAAGCAGGCTTCAACCCCACGGCTCTGTGGCTCCGTTCCTCTGGATCGCTCATGATGAGGAGAGATGGGGCAGGTCAGCGCTCTGACAGAGGGGAGGACTGGGAAACAGACACCTGCCTGTGTCGCATGCATGATAGATACACTATACTGAGTGAGTCGGATGAAATGGTGGTGTGGCTCTCGTAAATAATGGAGAGGAAAAAGGTTTTTCTTTTGGTAAGAGAAGTTGCAATGAGAAGCAAACAGGATTTTATACAGTCTGCATTTAATTTTCTCAACCATCTGGTGCTGTTTAGTAATTTATGATTGAAAAAAGGTTATGTTTTGTCTTTATTTATTTATTTCAAACTAATTGGTACACTGTAAAACCCAAAAAGTTAAGATAACTCAAACCCTTTGAGGAAACGGATTGCTACAAACCATTTACATTCAAAAAGTAATCCTAATGAGTACTGTGAACTCAATCCATTTCAGTAAATGAAGCAATTTGAGTACAGTAAAACCCAATAAATGAAGAGAACTCAAACCAATTGAGTACTGTAAAACCAAATAAGTTGAGTCAACTCAAAATGTTTAAGGTAGACTAAATTGGTAGTGGTGTATGTGTGAGAATGAGTGTGTATGGATGTTTCCCAGAGATGGGTTGCAGTTGGAAGGGCATCCACTGCGTAAAACATATGCTGGATGAGTTGGCGGTTCATTCTGCTGTGGTGTCTCCAGTTTAATAAAGGGACTAAGATAAAAAGAAAATGAATGAATGAATGAATTTTGAGTTAACTACACTCATTTCATTTAATGAAGTTGATAGTTGGGTTTTACAGTGTATGTATTTTCACACTCTTCAATGGCTGCGTGGTGTTGCTGGATGTTGGCGGGAACTGGAGCAAGTTATCATCTACACTAGTGGTTCTTAACCATGTTCCTGCAGGACCCCCAACACTGCATGTTTTGGATGTTTCCTTTGTCTGTCACACCCATTATAGGTCTTTCAGTCTTTAATCTGAATCAGATGTGTTTGGTTAAGGAGACATGGAAAATGTGCAGAGTTGGTGGTCCTTCAGGAACGTAGTTGAGAAACACTGGTCTACTCCAAACATGCTTAATTTGGATGTCCATAATCCTTTACATTAAGAACCAGTAAAATCTCCAAAGAACCATTAAAGGGCTAATCACACCGAACACACTTTTCTAGTCTGTAAACGTGAGGTACACTGCACTGCCTCCTTTTTTTGTTGACAAAAAAAAAAAAAAAGTGCGTTTGCTTTTTATATTGCTAGGCAACCACTAAATCAGTTGGGTATTGACGCTGCTGTTGATACTGCTTTAAGTGTAATATTTAGTAATATTGTGATATTCACTATTTGAGAAGTCATACTGCTCTAGATAACTCAAAAAAATGACCATTAGTCTCTCCTCAATCTTAAAAAGACTCTGTAGTCGTCTTGACAACACAAACAATGCTGTCACCTCAACGGAAACCCCACCTCTGTTTTCATTTGGTTGAGCACGCTATGTGAGCTTTTTTTTTCAACTGGAGGCGATCATAGCACATAAGCAGCATGCTAAATTTTCGCGTCCATTTAAAAATCATTCAAAATAGTCGCCTCTTAACACAAAAAATGCATGCGGTGTGTCAAGGCCTTATGCCGTGTTCATACCAGATAGGGATGAAGCATCAAGCGTGAGTGATTTACATAAGTCAATGCATAGATGTGAATAGACATCCTGTGGTGTGGTTTGTGCGAATGAGGTGGCGTGAATGACGGATTTACATTAATGAAGCAGCGCAAGTTGAGAAAATAAATTTTCATTTGCTCGAGTTGGAAAATCTGAACTTCAGCTGAGACTCGCACTGCATTAACCAATCAGGAGCTTTCTCTTGTAGCGCCGTAATTATGACATAGTGCCTATTGTGAGTGTCCCGAGGGGAAATCCTCCTGCTGACACCAGACAACAGTACATCAAACTGGGCTCAATCGGAAGCACCGCTGAAAGCCTTCATCATCCAGGTATAGTTTCTGGAGTTTATGAACTCAAAGAGTTGGCTGCACCTCTGAAAGGATCAAGTAGACTTAGGCATGGCGCCGAATGGAAATACATTGTTTTTCAGTCTTCCTAAAGCACAAAAAGCACAGCTACTCTCTCAATAAAATCCATGTTAGTGGTTTAGCAACAAAGCTGGAGTCACCGTGCAGACAGAAGCCCCGCCAACACATGTTTTAGCTTCCATATTTTAAAGACATGGCGCGGAGAAATATATTTTACTGTAGTGCTTCTTGTTTGGTCTGATACCCACTTTATATCATATATCAGCTAGGCAGTGAATATTGCTATTTTTTAAAAAAGAAATCAGATCTTTAACGTGGCGATTTTGTATGGGATGACAATTAACCAGAAGCCCTGGGGCTGGCTGACTGAAATTAAAAGTCTGTGTGCATATACCCCATTGCTCAGCATCTCGCTACACTGCAGCTGCTCAAAAAATGCAATGCTACTATGACAACACAGAAACTAAAAAAAAAAAGAAGAAAAATCAAGAAAAAAAAACACTTCAGTGGATACGCAACCTTAAGCAAAGTCCCTTTAAGGCAAGTATTTTCCCTCGGCGGTCATGAAATACCTCTCGTGCATTGTGCTCGGGCATTCTGTTTGAATGGGGAAACATTAAATTTTCTAAAACTACTTGCCAAGATTACAATTATGTTACAAATGTTCGTATCGCACAAAATCTGCAGAAACTCACGTCTAGTCCAAACCCCTCCCCCAGAGAATGTCATTCCATGTCGATCGCTGATTGGCTCCTGTACTAGGAGATGGGCTTTATTCACCATATAGTGATCACTGATTGGCTCCTGTACTAGAAGGCGGGGCTTCATTCGCCATATTGGCTGTTTTTCAATATCAAATACGCAAAGTTCAGACTTGCCAAGTTCAGACTTGGAAGAACGAACTACTGAGGATGCAGGGACACAAATCAGGTACTTCTTTAAATGGAACGGCAGTGTACTTTATAAAGTGACATTACTCACCATGGATTCATTGGTTTCACTGTACATTCACAATAAAAATATCTAATTATATAAAGCACGACCCTGTAAATAATTTTATATTAATATTATAAATCTATATTTTTGATTTTAGAAAATGTACACATAAATTCTTATAAATTTGAAGTAAAATGAGTTATTGTCCACTGACACGTGTCTTTGATTGTCAGATTTAATAAACTACAATGGTAATTATACAAGTATATACACAATAAGAAATAAAGACATACACAATAAGAAATAAAGATTACGTCAAACAATTTGGTAAACAAAGACAAACAGCGTACAACAAGGAAGCATAATTAAAGACGATTATAAAAGGTAACAACATAATACAGTCAAAATAATACACCTGAGAACAAATAATAGATTTAAAAGACCAAAAACTGTTCGTTAGATATTCACAAGATTAATTAAATATCATGTTTTAACTACTATGGAGAGATGAGCTCTAGCGGTACGTACGAGATGGACTGGCCGAAGGTAAAGCTGCTCTCGGCGGGGGAGGTGATTGCGGAGCTCCCACTGGCAGGCTGGGAGTCGGAGTCCGCATAGGTTGAGGCACATCGTCAAAGACGCGGTATCTTTGTGAATAAACTGCCTATTCGAGTTTAAAACAACTACATTCTCGCCTGAAAAACTGTTAAAACCTTATTTTGAGACACAGTAAATGAGTATTTTTAAAACCGTGCAGGTTTTCTTTTTTACCATTAGCATTTGCTGGTTTAGCTGCAATGCATTATGGGATACTTGAGCTTTGCAAGTTCGCACAAGTCACCTCTCGATGCATCCTTGGCCAAAAGGGGAAAGCAAGTACACATCCGGGAATTATATGGGTACTTGGCAAGATGTGAACTTTGAATAGGAACTGTACTAGGTGACGATTCATTACGTTTCACGAGGACACAAGAACGCAAGTACAGACAAGAAACAACAATTAACTGTTACACTTTTCCCCATTCAAAAGTAAACGAGTCACACGTCTTGAGTATTCTATAGTCTTTGCCTAAAGGCAACTCAAAAAGTGTCCACATAAATTAAGTTCAAATTAAAAACAAACTGCTATGCTAACCTTATTTTTGCTTTGTCCTATTTGAATACTTTAGATTTGACAATAATCTTCCAATATGTTTAGGAATAACCAGCTAAAGTGGATCCTGTGAGTCTTTGAAGAAGGATATCCTTCCTGTTTCCCTGCAAATTAGATAAGGTTTGTTCTTTCTACAGGAAAGGGATGTGCTTCTGCATTAAATGATAACTTGTGTGCCAGCGCTGTTTTAACCAGGGCTTTTAACGTGTTTGCTCATCCTCCAGAATGTGGCTGATTTGGGAAAAGCTAGTAAGCTTAAGTGATTCAGCATCAAATATTTATCGTGCGACCACATTGGCAATTGTGGGGAAAACAAAGTGGGGCTTGATGCGCCTGCATTTAGCTGTGGTTATTTGTTGCCATATTACTATCCCTCCATTTGTCTTTGTGGCCCACTACATTAAAATGGGTCATATTGCATCATTTCCATTTGTAATGGTGTTGTTTTTCTTTATTAAACTATATTTGTGATTCTTGCACGTCGAGGCTCTACTGCAGGCCAAGGATCCCTTGGTGGAGGGAGACTTTCTGTGATGTATTGGATAAAATATAATGTATTTTTCCCCCTAATCCTTTAGCTTCACAAGCTCATTGCAAGTATAAACAGTAGATGCAGTAAAACACCAATGTTTTGTTTGGATTTTATTTGGATTTACATCACAACATAATGCCTATAAAATTTTTATAAAAGAAATCAGCTCATTAAAATAACACATAGTCCTGGTTTATTAATAAATCCTAATGTGTTTGTAACAGGTGTTAGAACAGTTACCTGTTTTTTTTTTTTTGTATTTTTTGTAAGTTCCTTTGAGACTTTGATCACCGTTTGTTTTTTGTAAACTAAATTTCTTATACAATTTACTTAAGTCATAAAAACGTTACTTTGTACGTTCTCTTATTAACATTGCAACCTGCTAAAATAATAATTAAGATAACTTAAATAGCAGCAATTATTATTATTATTATTATTATTATTATTATTATTATTATTATTATTATTATATCCGCTGCGTAAACATATGCTGGAATAATAGGCGGTTCACTTTACTCTGGCAACCTCTGATAAATTAGAGACTAAGTCAAAGAAAAATTAATGAATTATTTTTATTATTATTATTATTATTATTATTATTATTATTATTATTATTATTAATGTTGTTGTTATTAGTGTCTATTATTATTATTGTTGTTGTTGTTGTTGTTGTTGTTATTATTATTATTATTATTATTAATATTATTATTATTGATGTTGTATTGTATGTTGACTTTTACAGTATGGTAAATGCTTAAATTTAACACTTTACTTCAGTCAATACTATAATGTTTTACCAATAATAAAGTTAATAACAAGTAAATAATAAGTTTATTAAAAAGTTAATAACAGTAAAAATGTCAGATCATTCAATTATGTAAACATTGATACAAGGTGAACAGGGTAGGCTGCATATACCTGTATTTTTACAAAGTTAATTATAGTGCATTGCTCTGCATGAAACATTGATCTATTGTTGATTTTGATTACTACAAAAAACATTTTGGTTACACTTTACAATACGGTTTCATGGTAACACTTTTGTTTAGTTCACAATTTGTGGTTTAACTACTGGCTTATTACCTGCATATTATTAAGATATTAACAGTTCGTTAGTTGTTAAAAAGTATATGATCTTATTCTGCATCCCCAATCCTACTCAAAACCTAAACCCACTAACTATTAATGAACGGCTAATGAGTAGTTGATTGCTGGTTTGTTAATACTGTGAATTGTGACCAATAATAAAGTGTTACTGGTTTCGTTAGTTAATGTTAATGTATTTAGTAACATGAACTATAATAAGGTAACACTTTAGTTTAGGTCACAATTCATGGTATTAACAAACCCTTAACAAACATAGCTTAATTAACTGCTAATTAATTGTCTATTAATAGTAAGTTACTAGTTGGGTTTAGGTTTTAGGTAGAATTAGGGATGTAGAATTGGGTCATACTTTATAACTACTAATGAACAGCTAATATCTTAATAATAGGTAATAAGCCAGTAGTTAATAGCATGGATTGTTACCTGAACTAAAGTGATACCAATAATACTTGTACAGCCTTTAGCCTTGTAGATTAGTATTTTCTAATGCCTTTATCATCATCCGAACCCAAATTGTTAACTTTAGTTAATGCACTGTGAGGTAACCTGAACCAATAACTTTAACTATGATCAAATGCTGTATTTAATGTAGTGTTTATTATTTTTTCTTGTTAGTAAATGCATTAACTAACATGAACTAATACAACCCTAATGTGAAGTGTTACCAATATTTTTATGTTTGGAGAAACAAAACGCATTCTGGAAGAAGGTATCCTAAAAAAGTTTCAAAATGCCCCTGACTGGCTACCACATAGATGAACTCAAAATGTGATTGGTTAAACTTCCTAAGTTAGAAATCTCATGTAATGTGTAAAGCTGTTAAGAATCAACACTTTACATACAGTATATTTTCAATCAATTGTGGAATGTATAAGTTTAAATATTTATTCACCCTTATCTTGAATCGATGGCATTTTTAGTATTTCTGTGAATTATTTGTCCATTGTTTTAGAGAAAACGCATATATTCGATAAACAAATATGGAGCCAGATCAGTCTAATAAATAAATAAATAAATAAAGAAATAAATAAAGAAATAAAGAAAGAAAGAAAGAAAGAAAGAAAGAAAGAAAGAAATAATAATAGTTAAAAAAATAATTTACCAATTTAAATTCATACAGGCACAGCACAATTCACATTTACAAAATCCAATTTGTAAATTTGTTAACACAATTCAAGAATTCAAAAGTAAAAATCATAAATATCTTCGTCAAATGTATTTGTTTATTTATGAATTCTGTTTTAAATTTACGAATGGATTTGTGTATTTTTGAGTTGCGTTTTGAATTTATGAATTGTATTTGTTTATTTTTGTATCGTGTTTTGAATTCACAAATTGGATTTGTGTATTTTCTAATCATGTTTTAAATGTCAAATTTGATGTGTATTTTCGTATCATGTTTTGAATTTGCACATTGGATCGTGTTTTAAATTTATAAGTTTGACTTTCGTATTTTCTAATGTTTTTTTTTTTTAATTTTCTAATTGGATTTGTGTATTTTCGAATTTAGTTTTAAATTACCAATCGGATATGTATATTTTCATATCATGTTTTAATTTTACAAAATGGATTTGTGTATTTTTTTATCATGTTTTAAATTTGCACTTTGGATTTGTGTATTTTAGTATCATGTTTTAAATTACAAATTGGATTTGTGCAGTTTCGTATCATGTTTTAAATTTACTAATTGGATTTGTGTATTTTCTAATGGGGCTTTGAATTTATAAATGACATTTTGTGAATGTAGATTTTGTGAATGTGAAGTGTGTTGTGGATCTATAAATTGTATTTTGTAAATGTGTTATTTTTGAGA